>NW_026705180.1:67500-367500 GCF_029867415.1 Vicia villosa
GTATAATGTATTTTTGAAAATAAAATAATGATAGCTAGGAATGTATAATAAAGCGCTATAAATTGACGGATGATACTTATAGCTATAGTTAATTATAATTATGATAGCCATACTCTTGGAATCAGAAAAGCGACGGATGATACTTATAGCTATAGTTAATTATAATTATGATAGCCATACTCTTGGAATCAGAAAAGCAATGAAAATTTTTGAAATTCAATTTTCTCATTCAAATGTTTCATCATCACATCGGTTTATAATAACAAGGATATCGACAGCATTTACAACAACAACATGAACATGAATCTATAATTATCTATAATCTATAATCTATAACTATATATAAAGAGGATAGGAGTTCTTGGGCTGACCTTTATTTTTTTCAAAAATACCCTTTTATTTTTATTTTTAATAAATAACCAAATACAACTTAAAAACTTGAGTGGTTAGTAATTTTGGTCGGTTATCACTTATTCAAATGTGTTTAATCACCAAATGTGAAATTCTTTTAGGGTGTGTTTGGTGGAGAAAAGAAGTTGAGTAGAGAGAAAGAGGTGAGAAAGAATAAAAGGTGAGAGAAAGAGATGAGAAATAAAATAGATTTGGTGTATTGTTTGGTATAAGAGAATGAAGAGAGAAATAGAAGAGAAAGAGATGATATTATTTTTTAAAAAGACTAAAATATCCTTGAGTTAAAATTAATATATAACTTATATTTAATTTAATTAATAATATATTTTTATTTATTTATAAATAAATTTGTTTTAATTAATTATTACTTATATCCCATAAAAATATATTATTTATTAATAAAAAAATTATCAATCTAAAACCTAATTTTTTTAATCCAACGTGTGGTTATTTTTTTATAATCCAAAAGAAGAAGGAAATAAATTATATTTTGAAGGTTATTTTTTTATAATCCAAAAGAAGAAGGAAATAAATTATATTTTGAAAAAGCAATGACATATAAGACTTTGTGGACATCCTTGCTATTTCTTCTCATTTTAGGGGAGAAAGAAAAAAGGTGTGGGTCCCACCATTTATTCTTCTCTCTTCTCATTTTCTCTGCTTGCCAAGCAGAAGAAATCCCCTACTTCTCTTCTCTTTCTCTCTTCCCTATCTCTCTCTTCTTAATTTCTCTCAAACCAAGCAAAGCCTTAGGGAGTTGGAGAGAGAAATTTACTTTCAATAAGTGATAGCAGTTATTCAAATGTAAAATTTGAAAAATTATACATTTCAAACACACCATATAAGCCTGTAATATAGGAAGAAGAATTGATGAAAGAGAGAGATCAGATTTTAAACGATGAAACGCAATTAAAATATATTTTGTCGCTAAAACTACTGTATTATAACATCTATTTTATCTTTTCAAGTTAACGTATTATTTTGTTCTTCTAACTTATATGATTTCTTTGTTTTCACTTATTCAAATTGAGTTTTTTACATTTTATTTTCATCTAATGTGAATCATGTAAGTTCTAATTCAAACTTTCATCTAATATATTTTCATTATATTTCTTCAATCTTTGGGCATGAGAATCAATGGTGCTTCTTACTGTAGAATCAATTGTGTTATATATTATCCATGAGCCATTTATTTTTGTTAAAAAGGATTATTTCTTAGAGTGGTTTGTTTGGATATGTTTATGAAGGATTGAGTCTAATTAATCTTTTCATTTGCAATTTGTCTTATAATAGGTGTATTTTTCTATTCGACTATTTTTTCATGGTCGTGTTTAGTTGTTGTAATAGATTAATTGTTTGAAATTATTTAGCAATATTGATGGCTTAAAAGAGAAATTTAGAATGTGTGATAATATGTTATGGTTAAATGTATTCCTACCTTTCTCATCACTTTGTAGTCAACTAGCGGGATACCCGTGCATTCGCACGGGTACTGGTATGATGCACGCATTTGTTTTTACTATATAATAAAAATGAAATGAAAGAAAAATTAAATTGTAAAATCAAAAAAAATTATTTATTTTTTATTTATTTAGAAGATGATATGTAAATGATATCAATATTTGGATCAGTTGTTTTCTTTTTCCTGTTTCATATAATTTCTACGATATGAGAAAAAAAAAACAATAAAATTTTATTGACTCACTACATGTTTGGATCATTGGTTTCATTTTTCCCGTACTAAAGTTGAATTAGTAAGTTACTCCTTTTTATTAAAAATTTATTGACTAATTACAAAATTTTATTGACTCAGTGCATGTTTAGATCAGTGGTTTCATTTGTCATGTATTAAAGTTAGATCAGTAGTAAAGTTGTTCCTGTTTATAACAATAGTATTTTTTTTCCTTAATGTTTTCACATATTTGAAAAAAATGATCGATAATTTTTTTTGTTATTCAATATTTATATTAATAGTAAAATTGTTTCCATTTATAATAGTAATTTTTTTTCTATATATAAAAGATAATTTTGTTATGATATTATTTATAGAAGTATTTGAATCAATAGTATAGTTGTTCTCCGTATAAATAAATATTTTAATCAACAATGTACTTTTTTCTGCATAATTTTTTTTTGTTTGTTTTGATAATAATAAAAAATGATTTTAAATTTATAATGATCAATATTAGACATATTGTAAAATTTTTAATAGGATTATGAAGAAAAATATAAACCTTAGAGATTATAATATAATTAATGTTGATGCACATGAACTGACGTGGTGAGTTAGTCGTTAAATAATGCATTATAAAAACATAATTCAATATCGAGATTTTTTTTATTAAAACCTTGCAAAATAAAGTATGTCAAAATTTATAAATATAAATTATTGGTTGTAAATGTTTTGAAGCAAGTACTTGAAAATGGGTAACAGCTGCATAATATTATATAAATATGTATTAATAGCAAACTGGATTGTAGCAGAGACCTAAAAACTTATAATTCAAGATCGAGATTTTTTTATTAAAACCTTGCAAAATAAAGTACAATCTGTCAAAAATTATAAATATAAATAATTGGTTGTAAATATTTTGAAGCAAGTACTCGAAAATGGGTAACAGCTGCATAATATTATATTATAAATATGTATTAATAGCAAAATAAATTGTAGCAAAGACCGGATTGTATCCGTTTCCAGAAAGAGTTATCATGTCAAGGCGGTTAGGAAAAAACATTTATACATAGGGGTGAGATTTATTTCCAATGATATTTTTTATTACAATTTTAAATGTAGTGATATTTAGAAAATTTTAAATCCATTTCTTTTTACCTTACTTCACATTAAAAAAATTAAATACTACAATACTTCTAAATATATAGTATCACTTTTTTAAAATGGAACAATACCTATATTTAATAATAAGTTGAAAATTCAATACATATTTGAAAAAATCAATACATATTAAAAATATTCTCACTCAGCATGAAGTCATGTCATATTTTTTTGTTAATTAGTACGATTCAATAGATATTTAAAATTAAATCAAATAATTAATATTGAAAATTTACTATTAATATTTGAACTCTTCTTTAAGTCTAGAACAATGACTTCTCTTCAATAATTTCTTTCATCAATCTAAAAATTTATAAATAAATAAACAAATATTAATAAAAATATAAATAAGTAGAAATGAAATAAAATTAAATGAGATATAAATATTAAAAAAAATTGAGTTAAATATGATATAAACTTGACCATTTACCAAAAATAAATTCAAAACTCATCAATTAAAACTTATTAAAAAAATCCATAAACACAACAAACATTTTTAATAGCAGTCAAACTCAACAAACATTGGGAGAAGGATGAAACTTCATAAAGAGGATATTCAGCAAATATTGGGAGAAGGAAAACTATTTTATTGGTGCATGTGAGAGTGCATTGATTGGGAAGAAGTAATGGAGTTGAGTCAAAAATAATAAAATAAAGTCATGATTATCTTCAAAATTTTGAAAATATAATGATGTCTCACATAAATGAAATATGAAACATTGAAAATCTATTGTAGAAAAACAAATTGAACAACCTGAAAAAGAAAATAGTATATAAGTTAATATTTATCTAATAATAAAAATAACATTATAAACTAAGAAAAAAAAAACACAGAAATTATAAGTTGGCAAATTAATATAAGAAAAACAACATAGATAGCTTTTTTTCTTGTTGGAAACAAAAGAACAACTCGTCGAAAAAAAATATAGATGAAAGGTTAGTAAACTTAAAAATGGAGAGAACATAAATTAAAAATAATACTAATATGAAAGAAGGTATATTAATACACTTGAAATAAATAAATAAATAAGAAAAATTTAAAATTGAAAAAAGAGAAGACATAAATATTGAGAGGAAATTAACAATTGTTGAGGTGACATAAGAGAGAGTTGGTATTCAATGTCAGAAAAAAGTGAAAAAAAGTAAATTTGACATTAAATATTATATCACTACTTTCAAATATTTTGGTATTCAATGTCGAAATAATCACATATTTAATTTATCAATGACAAAGTGTGTAAATATGTACACCAACTGATTTGATTTGACATAGCTCTAGAGTTGTCTAAAGTTATAGTAGGTTTTTTCTTAAGAAAGTACATTATCAGATTAATTACATGTGCAAAAGTTAAACTACAACAAACTGTCTAATACATAGTTCATAGAAGTAGAGTAACTATTGTGTAACATAGTCCATTTAATATAAAAGTAATCTATATAGGCTGCAAAACATGCAGAACAATTAATTGTCTTCTGCAGATATTTTTTCATGGTAGCAATACAATATTTGCATTGAAGGTTAGAATTTGAAAAAGCATGGGATGAAAATAAAAAGAGATGTGGTCACATGGTCTGGGACACACAATTTTTCACCGATACAAATTATTAAAAAGGGACAAATAGTTTGAAAAACGAAAAAAACTAAAAAATATAAAATTAAAAAAAGAATTTAAATCATAAAATGTAGTAAAAAAATCGTCATTAATTTGCTACCATAATCAATAAGATGACTATTATGATATTTGATGAAAAATATTGAATGACAATAAAATATATCAATAACTTATTGTACATATTTAGATTAATAACTTATTTTTTTTCCTCGCTTGCATTAATTATACAAATGAGAACATATATTTTGTTACTTTCCGTGGGATAAATTTTGTTACTTTTGGGACAATTTCCATTCAAATGAAACCATAATTTTTATATTACAATCAATATTATATAATACATAATCAGCGATTATTATTATATAATTATTATTTTTATTTTAATTTAAGAAGAAATATTAATTTTTGGTAACAATAAAACTTTTATCAATCGTGCTTAATATTGAATTAATATTAGAAGTTTTAGAAAAAAATTGAAGAGTTGGAAATCTTTAAAGGTTTTTTAAGTCGTGATTAATATTTTATATTTAATTTATTGATAAATTATCTTTTAAGTTTTATTTTTAATTTATTGATAAATATAATTAAAAATATGAATTAAAAAACATTTCCTTTTCCATTGTAAAAATAAAATTAATTAATTGAGTTTTTCAAATGACCATAAATTCTTTTTATATTTTTTAATATATTACTAACAATTTTGTCTCAAAAACTAAATGCCTCATATGTATAATAAATTCACAATCAAAACTAATCAATGTTGTCAAGATGTAAAATTACAATTTGTCTCATATATATAATAAATTCACAATCAAAACTAAATCAGTATTTTATAAAAAAGGACAATCAATATCAACAAATTAAAATTAAACAACAATTTTAAAAAGTCTAAAGAAATATAATAATAGAGATTTTGAGTAAAAAAAATTAAATATTTTATAAATAAAACAATCAATATCAATTAAGTATATTCATACATAATATATTCATATTCAAAATCAAATAAGTTAGTAAGAAGAAAAGATATGTGCAAAATGAAATCAACAAAACCATAAAGAACATATATTGATGAAACAACAAAAAAATATCTTCTTTAATTTCATAGATCTCAAAACATTACTTATCTTTTTCACAGATCTAAAAAAACCACTGATTTCACAGAGAAAAGAGAAAAAAAATTGTGATGTTTGATAGAAAAGAGAATAGAGTAGTATAGAAAGAAGAGATAGATGTTGAGGGAGAAAGACAATATAATGATAAAAGAGTGAGCAGTAAAAGCATTGGGAACATTATTTGACAGCAGCCTTGATTACCACCCATTGGTACTCCCAATAGTTTGCTTCTTTTCTTCATCCCCATAATTTACTTCTTTTCTTCTTTTCTTCTCCAAATACTCATAATTTTTTTCTTCATAATTTTTTTCTTTTCTTCCTTCCCATAATTTACCACAAACACAAACATGTACTCTTTTGTCTGATGTACAAAAGAAGTGAACACAAAATAAAATCACAAAACTGAAATAATACACTTTTAACAAAACAAATATGCATAAGTTTCCAACACAAACCACATAAGAAATCATTGAAAACTTTGTTAATAAACCAACACAAACAACATAAGAAATCATTGAAAACATAGTTAAAAAAAACAGTTTCCCTTAAATGATGAAACCAAGTAGAAACACACGTGATTCACAAAGTTAATGAACAACCAGTTTCCCTACACACAAAGTTTGCATTAACTTTGTTTATAAAAATTTAGTTTCCATTAAATCCAGAGTTTTGATTCACAAAATCACATATCACATACAACAAAGAAGATAAACGATGAAATGAACAAAAAACGATGACAACCAGGTTTACATGCTTACATCTTTATCAACGACGATCATCGTTTATGTTCTTTGTTTTTATTAACAACGCTCCATTTGTGATGGATACGAACAACCACTTTCTAAAGCTCCTTTGAATCATTGATGTTCTTCGCAGCTCAAACGGTCTAGACATGAAGATCTAAAAAACCAGAGAAAATATTAAAACAAAATTAGAGGAAGAACAACAGAGAAGGGAAATGTTGGTGGTAGGTTGAATCCAAAGAGAGGATAGGATAGGAGAGGTTAAAGGAAGAGAGAGAATAAGAAAGGAAGGTGGAATGGTGTAAACAATATGTTCATTGGGAACACCATATTTGTCTTCGGCTACTGTTCTGCAGAGGATGCTTTATGTCACTTCTGAGTTCAAATGCAACTAAAATGTATCCAAGTAATAATAAAATAACATTTCCAAGCATAAACCGTGTAACATATAGCAATTATGTAACTAAAACCAGCAAATTATCTGACAAATGATTACTTTAGACACAATTTACCCCCAAATGTGAGATTTGTCACAAAATTAAGCAAGGGTTAAGTTGTCTTAACCAGAACAACTTCCCTTCTTATATTATAGATTAACTGTGTTTAGTTACTCTTCTTTTTTAGTGACACTTATTTATTATATTTTAACTGTTGTAAAGGGCCGCTGGAAATAGAAAATTGCGAGAAAGAAATATAGGAGAGGAAACGGACTTTAGTGTTGATGAAAGAGAGGGGACTAGAGGGAAAAATTATTCGCTCTCTTGATACTATATTTGTTTGATAAATTCATGAAAATTATTTTTGTTATAGGAAAAAAACTGTTATATAAATGTTTCAAAGAAAATATATTTAATTTTGAATACTGTTCCAATGATTTCTAATTTCACTACTGAATACACAATGCTTCCAAATGCAACAAAAATGGTTCTCATTTTGTTAATAATATATTAATGTTATTTTTTTGGTGAGAATAACATATTAATTTTTAGTTCAAATTAAATATAACTTGCACACTAAATTTTATAATGTGGTCGGTCTATATAAATTTTCTCTTTTTTTCCGTTACATTATGTCATTATAATGTTAATATGACAAAGTTATGACGTCTTGACCAGAAATTTAACTAAATTTAACTACATGATGAATGAAATTTTTTCTAATAGAATTTATTTTCCACCGAATATTAAAAAATTGATGTTAAGAATATTATAATGCTATATTGCTTATTTTTTTGAGGAAAATCATCGATAGAAAATTTTGAAAGAAAAGTTAGACAAGGTACATAATATGATAATATGTTAAATAACATGTTAAAGAAATTTAAATATAAAAAATATTAGTTAAATTTTTCACGTGGGTGCGTATTAGAAAAAGCGGACCGATAAACACGAGAGTCTTTAACGCCAAATTTCAAAGACTAATAATGAGTAATTATGATCCTTCACAAAATTTCACGACATATTACTTTAGTAGACATTTAAAGACTTTTTGGCTATTGATCTAACCTGATCAGAATGGATCGTCACGGTAGCTGGATCTGGCTTGATGAACAAGGTGGGGGGGTACCTGCAAGGTTCTCCGATGCTAAAGTCAGAAGCTATCAGAGAGAGTGAGGGTTTAAGAAGTAGAGAATGAATACCTGACCCTCTAGTGAAAAAGGGTATTTATAGCCCCCAGCGCTAGGCCAAGGTTTCTTAATTGGGCCAAATCCAATTGGAGGCCCACGTGCTAGGGCTGAGTCAGTAGGTGACTCACGTTCTGGGTGAGCGTGGCGTAGGATTCGGAGGAGGTTGATCGGATCCTTCGCTGAAGAGTTACACGTGGTCTTCATGCTTGATTGATTTGTAACGGTAACCAAGGAAATGGGCCCAAACATATTGGGCCTGCTCGGCTGGCAAGAAGAGCTGGGCCTGCTCGGCCCAGTCCGGAACAGGAGCCCCCCAAGTCGTTAGTCCCGTGGGAGTGATGACTTTCGCTAAGGGGCTGACCGAGCATATGTTCGAACGAGCGTTCGTAGCCAACTACGGTCTTCTCGGGGATTGGATCCTCGGCTCGCGGGGAGCGGAGTCGCTGTGGAGAGGCGTTCGGGTCGAGGAGGCAATCGGTTCGAGGTCGCATAGTTTGGCCGAGGAGGTGGACATTCCCGCTGTCGGTTTTTAATTGACACGTTTTGATCTGTTTCGTCAGATTTTGACTGACAGGTGGCGACTGTTTGGAGTGTCATCATTGCCCCGCCGTTTTTTGGTTCAGGCATTGATTGCGCCCTTTGGGCTTCCCAAGACACTTTATGGCATCTTTTGCGTTTTCCTATGTTGGGAGCCGCCTTTTGGGAGAGCAATGATTGTGTCCCTTCAGCGCCCTAGGCAATCATGGCGCCCTTTCGCTTCCTTCCCCTATATAAAGAGTGAGGAGGCCATTCATTTGTCACTTAGGTTACGAAACTCTCCCAAGATTCGCTCAAGGATTTCGCCTTTTCTCTCGCGTTCCTCTTCTGCTATCTTGATCCAAGTAAGTATCCTCGACTCTTCCTTTGTATTTTCTTCATAGATTTAGGAGACCTAGCTATGAGTAGGCCGAGCGGGTGAGGAAATATCGTATATTTTGTATGAGTGTGCCGAGCGCGAGTTAGTGTTGACGAGGGAAAATGGTTGTGTGAGTCGAGTAGGTTATGAGTGTGGCAGAGAAATGAATGTGTGAGGCGACCAGGTTATGGGAGTGATCTTTGAATTTCGCGAGAAATGAATGTGTGAGGCGACCAGGTTATGAGAGTGATCTTTGAATTGCGCGTTCGCCTGGGGTAGTTTTGAAGGGGACGCCGACTTTTACGTGAGAGTTCATCTCATAGCTTATTTAAGACCGGCGTCGTCGGCGAACCCTAGATGGCTGCTCCTTGTCGTCTATTCTGCTCGCCCTTTCACTTGGCTTGCGGTGGAAGGGTGGATTTGACATGTCGAATTCACTGTTTCGTCTGCTTTTCAGGTAAATGGCCGACGACGCCCGGAACGATGATGTTTTTGACATATCTGACGAAGAAGAGGCGATTGGTCAAACTCAAGACGGACACATCCCGGTTGTGGAGACCACTCCGAGGAAGCTCGGGAATTGGGTGGTTGTGGCGCCCCGGAGCATCGCTTCGCGTTTCACGACGCACCCTAAGGAGGATTTTAATTGAGTCGTGCATGGAGCCTTCGTGAGGGGCCTTCGCGCCAAAGTCCCACCAAAGAATCTGTTCGGCTTATCCAGGTCCTCGATTCGCCATGTACGAGTTCGTGTTCAAGGAGGCCGGTCTGAGGCTTCCCTTTACTCATTTACAGCGGAGTGTTTTTAGTTGGTTGCAACTGTGCCCGTCCCAGCTTCACCCTAATGCTTTCGCTTTCTTAAGGGCCTTCGAGATCGTGTGTGGTTTCTTGGAGGTCGAGGCCACTCTTCCCCTCTTTTTTTAGAGTTTTTCACCTTCAAAGGCTCCGTGATGTGGACGGAAAATTTAGCTAGATCTCCTTTAAGCAGCCGAAGAAGTTGTTCGCCATCTACCGGGATTCCATTAAGCACTTCAAGAGTCGTTATTTCATGGTTAAGCCTTATACTCCTGAGGCCGAGGACCATCTGTTTGAGATCATCGAATATTACAAGGACGGGGTGAAGAAGGTAGGACCTTCTGCTCGGTTTCCCCTGGAATGGCAATATGAGCATTTCGAGAAGGGGACAGATTCTTATATCTTCAGGGATGAGGATTTGAACGAGCGAAGATTTGACGAGCTACAAGAGGCTTGTCACCTTCGTTGATGGGTTCAGGCCGGCGACGTGCACGTTGCCAAATGGGGATCTTCTGTTCGGGGATGATGGGGAGCCTCAGATTGAGACTCGTCATATCAATACTAAGGCTATCCTCGAGTGTGAGGGAGGGGGGGAGAGAGATAGAGGGAGAAGGGGATGATGAGAGGGGGCGAGAGTGAGAGGGAAAAGGATGGTGAGAGGGAGAGGGGGAGAGTGCATGAGAGGGAGAGGGAGAGGGAGAGAGGGGGGAGTGAAAGGGAGAGAGTGAGATGGAGAGGGAGAGAGGGAGAGGGAAAGGGATTGAAAATGTCATTGGTCATTTTAATTCTTATTATACTAATCATGTTTAAATAATATTATTTTTAATGGAACGTATAACACAAACTTCATAAAAAAATCGCTCTCTCTCAAGAAAACTATTAGTTTAATATAAAAAAACTAATAAAATTATTGTATATAGTTAAACTCACTAAAACTATTTTAACTAATACTCCCTCCATTCTCATTTATAAGCAAATTTTAACTTTATAGTCCAAATACATCATTTATTCAATAAATCTAAAAAGTCATAGTTTGCTTATAAATAGGAATGGAAGAAGTATATATTTATCATCTTAATTTTAATTCTACTAATTATGTCTAACTAATATTATTTTAGCAAAGGAAACATACAATAAAAACTTCATAAAAGATATACACGTAATTATTTTTCTCTACTGTGCGCATTAAAAAAAGCGGATAAACGGACACGAGAGTGCCCGTTTAAACGCTAGTGTTTATAATGATCTTATCATCCTAATCTTTTCTTCGAAGGTTCATCACAATCACATGAACCACGATCCGATCAAATAGTTGCTGATTTTACTAATCGTGCTGCTTTGGTCGGGGTTTATTTCAAGAAGAGGAATGTTGATGATGATAGAATTCATAGTCTACCGCACAAGAAATATGGATCGTACACGTGTCCAAAGTGCTACCAAGTGTTGGTAACTTCGTAGAAATTTGCTTCTCATATGATTTCAAAGTACTACAAGTTTGATAGTCCGGAAGAGAGAAAAAAGAGATATATGTCTAGGGTCAATAAGAAACTAGATCAATTAGATCTCCAGAGTCATAAGCTCGATAACGGAAAAACTACTTTTGCTCCTGTTGTTCTATCTATTGATCATCCACATGTTGCTTCTATTGTCAATAATGAAGATCAAAATCAATCTTCTTTGGCGCTTCCTCTCCATGTAGTTTAAATAAGTGTGCTCAATTTACATTGTTGAAATACTTTTATCATAGTCAATCTAATAAATGCATACGTTTAAATTTTTGTAAGTATTCTTTAAATTTTTTGTTGTTGTTTCCTTTCATTTGATCTTTAATTTCGAGTCTAATTTGTCTTGTTCGGTTGTCTAATTTTAATTTCATGTACCAACACAACTACATGAATAATAAATGTTTTCCATCTTGTTATTAATTTATAGGCTTAATATATATTATGATTCACTTAGGGATGTCAACTTGCTTCGGTTAGCGGGGATCCCCGTGGGGATTCTCCGTTTGGGGCCCCAAAGATGGAGAATTTTCTTCCGCGGGGACGGAGATGAGGAACAAAATTTCCCCGAATGTACTTCGGGGACGGGGGTGGCGTAAATATCCCTCGCTCTGTGGAGTCTCCGCCCCGCCTAAAATAACATAATGTCCTTAATTCATATATAATTTTAAATTATTATGTAAGTTTATTTGTCATTTCATATAATTAATCTCATACACAAATTTAAAATATATATGTATTGTTAGTAAAAGAGCGAGAACTAAATGATTATTTCAATTTTTTTAGTTTTGAAATTTTGGTGGTCATGACACTCAATCTTATAGATTGAATATTGTTAAAACAATATATTTATCATAAAGGAATAATTTCTAAATTTCTTGTGGTTAGTTTTTGAAGCTTTTACTATTAATTTGGATTAAAATAATAAATAAAAAGTAATGTTTATGGATCTCCGTATGAACCTTGGGGATCCGTGGGGACCCGCGGGGACGGAAATGGGGGACAAAATCCCCCATAGCGGAGATCCGAAGTGGGGATGGAGAATAGATTCGAGGGCGGGGATATTGTGATGGAAATGCATCCCCGGCCCCGGCCCCCGGCCCGCCCCATTGACATCTCTTCATTCACTTCACAAGCGTTTTGCATTTTATTGTAAGTGATCTATTAGGATATTCCCTTTCTTATAGTATTATTTTGAGTTTGATAACTAAACATTTTGTATTGTCTAAGGTAAGAATTTGAGTTTTTGACAATAAAATGAACAGGAGTTATACCATACTATCAACTATCAACTGATATCATTAACAAGACAAGTACATAAATGAGTCGTTTTTTTTTTTACAGCAAGAAACTAAACCATTTCATTAATGATAATATTGTAAATACAAGTAGGTACATCGTTAAAAACATGAAAACTAGCAAGAGATGGAGCCGCCTTAGCCAAAGCATGAGCAACTTCATTAGCTTGTCTTCTAATGAACTTAACCTGAAAGTTCCTAGTAGAGTGAGTCAGGACCTGATAACAAACTCGAGTAATGGCGCCAAAATCTGAGTCGTTCGGCTTAGGAATAGTCACACTATCCACTACACTTTTAGAGTCCGACTCGAAAACCACATTATCATAGCCAAGGTCCAAAACCCAATTAATAGCAGCTAAGAGTCCAAGAGCTTCGCCGGTATCAACATCAGTAATAGGAGAAAACCATTCTGTCCGAGCTGTAATAAAAATACCCTCATCATTTCTGATACAGGTACCTATACCAACCTTGTTGCTAGAAAAAGATGCATCAATGTTGCATTTTAGCCAACCGGTGGGTGGCTTACACCACTTAGGATCGGTTACCGTTTGATCTATAGGAGAAGCTATGTTCCTGGCCTGTTGAGCGTCTCGCCAACCTGATAATAGATGCGAACCTCGCAAGCAGATATTATCTGGAGAATCCTCGATTTGATTCCAAAGGGCATTGTTTCTGCTTTTTCCAAATACTCCACAAGATAGTAGAAAAGACCGCCTGATTTTCATGAGTAGAGACATGCAGAAAAGAAAATACAACAGAACAAAAAATGCAAGTTTATATTTTTATCTAGTACATTCTTGATAGTTACGATTAAAATCATTGCACGTATGCATAATTTAAATGTTATGAATTACATATCAATGATTGTGAGATGTTTTTATCACTATATTTTCTACCCCATCTCCCTTATGTTTTCATTTGATGACTTTTTTTTTTAATAAGTGTTATGGTCTTTTCTATGTGAGGCTTCTTTAATGGGGAAGGAGATGAGAAAAGGGAATGGTTCTCTCTTGTTTTTTTTTAATTTATATTCATATACATTTTGCCATTAAAAAAAATGAAAACACAAGATCGCAGAATGTATAAATCCTACGCAATATGCTATGCAATTAGTCATGGCAACCAAACTTATACCTGCGAGTACCCACCCGAACCCGCCTCAAAGTTGATGGAGAAAACTCGTTTTGACTGAATTTGGGTTTTCCCCGATTATAAAATATGGGGACGAGTCGGATAATGGAGACATTAGTATCCACTCCGAACCTGCTCCGTTTATTTCATTATATACATCATTATTTATATTTGAAAATTTATATTATTAAATATGTAGCTAATGTTTTGATAATTTAATTTGTATTTATTATTTAACATATTTGAAATGTATGTATGAAATTTTTTGAGCTTGTTTTATTTTATTATTTATAATATAATTTGATTTTTAAAAAAATAAATATTTTTATTAAAAAAATTGATTTTACTAAATGGATGGTGGCGGGATGAGGATACCCGAACCGAATCCGAACTCATTTGGGACGAGTTTGGGTTTTAATTCTCCATCCCTATTTGAGTTTGGGGCGGGGAACGATAATTGTTTGGGGATTCAGGTTTAGATTTGGGGGAGGTAAAAACCGTCCCCGCCCCGCTCCATTGTAATGCCTATATGCAATGTTTTTTTATAAGCAACCGAGATATATTAAAAAGCACCTGGGGTGCTTAACCCAAAGTTACAAACAACAAAAACATAGATTGAGACAAACCCCCAACCAAACAAAACTGGCACCAACAATCCATCAAACACTAAAAAAAGGTCTCGAATTGACACGCTTATTCGACCAAGAAAGACTAGAATCAATTTTAAATAACCCCATGAACCACTCCAAAGACAACAACTTAATCAATTCCATCCCGTCAAAGTTAGATAAAACACTACCTTTGAAAAGGACTGAAGGATAGAAAAACACTTAGATCAACTACAATTAACCTAAAATGTTATATCTGAAATTTTGTTTCAATTTTTTTGTTTTGATTGTTTTGATGAAGTTATTATATCTGAACATTTTCACAATAGAAATACAAAAAAGTTATATCTAAAGAATGAGTGTGCATACCTTTACAGCTGACTCCGTACCAAGTTCTTTTAGATCATCAAATTTCATCACCTGAAACGATATTTTGAAAAGCCCCCAGATCAATGGTTGCAAATATTGAACATGTCTATCAATATACAAATTACTGTAACAGCAAAAACAACAGTAATAGAAAGAGAAAAGTTAATGAATCAATCATGATAACTTAAACTTCATAGCCACTGAAAACATTCTCATAAGTGGATTGTTTAGCTAGAAATATTAACAACTGTTGGATGATTATAGAACAAACTTCAATGAGTAGCAGTGATGATTGTGCCTTAATAAGAAACCGTCTTTTAAAAAGCATGTTTCAATTATATTCTTATCAACTAGAAACTCATATTGCAAGGGTGAAATAGTTTGATTAGAATCATGAAGAAAATCTCATCTAAATTTGCCAAGAAGGAACGGAACATTTAGTATTCAATCTTAGAATCTGAGGATATAATTATAAAGTTCTATAAGGCTTTAAGATGAATTTATTCCCCAAAATTGTACTCGAATGGTATTAAATCACAGACTCCGTGTTTCATACTGCAAATTCATTCATTGTGAAAGATTGAAGAGCTTAAAAACTGGAAATTTGATCCACTTTTGTTAAAAGAAGAGTTGTCTAAGATGGTTTCAATTTCAGGCATACTAGTGATTAGGCACACTACTTTGTATGTTATTTAAAGAACCTCAAGGTAAAATTCGACCTTATGGTTTTGTGATGCAGACTTTTTTACTACATTTTATGCAAAACTTCAAGAAGCATACTACCTTAGGCTTATACTTATAAGGAAAATATGAGTTTTAGTGACCTATAACCCTATAGAGTTGAAGTTGAATATTTAACTTAGTGACATCAACCATTAAATTGTTTGAGATGTTGTATGACCAATTCTACACATCTACTCCTTCAAAGGAAAATTGGGTTAGAATTAGGGCTGTTCAAGAGAACCGCCGAACCAAACCGAACTGTCGAGCCGAACCGAACTGAAGTTAAATTAACTGAACCATTATTAATGGTTAGTGAACCGAACTTATATTTTATTAATGGTTTTAGAACCGAATCGATAAGCAATTAACCCCTTTGAATTTAGTTCCGAACTGAACCGTTAAAACTTTAGTTTCCAATTTTTAACTTCTAATAACTTCAAAACACTCAAGCTTCTTAACCTTGAAACTTTGAAGAAAAACTGAAAAATGGTGAAGAACCCTAAACCCCCAAATTGGTGAAGAACCCTAAACCCCCAAATTGGTGAAGATTCCAAATCTTCAAACCCAGAATTGGTGAAAGAACTAGGTTCATCTCTATCTAGATTCAAAATCGCCTTCTTTCTGAATCTGCAAATCCATTATTCAAGCTTCTTCTATCTTCGTTTTTCTTCTCCATTGCATCACATTTTACAGGTAGACCCATTTTCCCTAATCACTACTCATCTTTTATTCTTAATCAAAGCTTATCTTCTACCGTTTTTTTCACCACAGCTTCATGGCTTAACTCAGATTTTTGAACAGCCCTAAATTCCACTACAATTTGCTCTATTGTAAGTAAATTCTTCTATCCACTTCATGAGTTAAGTTGTTTTGGGTTGTTACAAATTTGATGTTAGAGTTGTTGTTTCCCCAAATCCTATTTTTAGAACCTCTGTAGAAATTTGATGTTATCATCTTCAGTAGTCTTGTTTTGTAGAATTTCAAATAATTTGCGTATGAAAACATAAAGAACATATCATATGTTAGGAGAAGGAGGGATGTATTTAGGCTTATACTTTTTCTCTCTTTTTAACTCAAACTACAGCTGCCAAAAGATCTTAATTGCACACAACAGGTAAAAGCTTAACTTAAGTGAAATAAGCTAAGAATGACTTAATTTGTTCTTGTGGCTAAATTAAACTATTGGAATTGAATTACTAAGGTTGTATTACAGGTGCATAGTCTACTCAAATATGCGTTGAAAAAAATTGTTTAATCACTAGGAACAGGGCTTAGAGTTTAGAACTTAAGTTTTCCCCTCCTGTTTATATTTTCCAGCAGCCTAACAAAGAACAACAAGTGGTTAGGTTTCTAGATGTTACACCTAGGTTATGTGATCCTAGATTAACTATAATTAACCTAAAATGTTATATCTGAAATTTTGTTTCAATTTTTTTGTTTTGATTGTTTTGATGAAGTTATTATATCTGAACATTTTCACAATAGAAATACAAAAAAGTTATATCTAAAGAATGAGTGTGCATACCTTTACAGCTGACTCCGTACCAAGTTCTTTTAGATCATCAAATTTCATCACCTGAAACGATATTTTGAAAAGCCCCCAGATCAATGGTTGCAAATATTGAACATGTCTATCAATATACAAATTACTGTAACAGCAAAAACAACAATAATAGAAAGAGAAAAGTTAATGAATCAATCATGATAAGTTAAACTTCATAGCCACTAAACACATTCTCATAAGTGGAATGTTTAGCTAGAAATATTAACAACTGTTGGATGATTATAGAACAAACTTCAATGAGTAGCAGTGATGATTGTGCCTTAATAAGAAACCGTCTTTTAAAAAGCATGTTTCAATTAGATTCTTATCAACTAGAAACTCATATTGCAAGGGTGAAATAGCTTGATTAGAATCATGAAGAAAATCTCATCTAAATTTGCCAAGAAGGAACAAAACTTTTAGTATTCAATCTTAGAATCTGAGGATATAATTATAAAGTTCTATAAGGCTTTAAGATGAATTTATTCCCCAAAATTGTACTCGAATGGTATTAAACCACAGACTTCGTGTTTCATATTGCAAATTCATTCATTGTGAAGATTGAAGAGCTTAAAAACTGGAAATTTGATCCACTTTTGTTAAAAGCAGAGTTGTCTAAGATGGTTTCAGTTTCAGGCATACTAGTGATTAGGCACAGTACTTTGTATGTTATTTAAAGGACCTCAAGGTAAAATTCGACCTTATGGTTTTGTATGCAGACTTTTTTACTACATTTTATGCAAAACTTCAAGAAGCATACTACCTTAGGCTTATACTTATAAGGAAAATATGAGTTTTAGTGACCTATAACCCTATAGAGTTGAAGTTGAATATTTAACTTAGTGACATCAACCATTAAATTGTTTGAGATGTTGTATGACCAAATCTACACATCTACTCCTTCAAAGGAAAATTGGGTTAGAATTAGGGCTGTTCAAGAGAACCGCCGAACCAAACCGAACTGTCAAACCGAACCGAACTGAAGTTAAATTAATTGAACCACCATTATTAATGGTTAGTGAACCGAACTTATATTTTATTAATGGTTTTAGAACCGAACCGATAAGCAATTAACCCCTTTGAATTTAGTTCCGAACCGAACCGTTAAAACTTTAGTTTCAAATTTGTAACTTCTAATAACTTCAAAACACTCAAGCTTCTTAACCTTGAAACTTTGAAGAAAAACTGAAAAATGGTGAAGAACCCTAAACCCCCAAATTGGTGAAGAACCCTAAACCCCCAAATCGGTGAAGATTCTAAATCTTCAAACCCAGAATTGGTGAAAGAACTAGGTTCATCTCTATCTAGATTCGAAATCGCCTTCTTTCTGAATCTGCAAATCCATTATTCAAGCTTCTTCTATCTTCGTTTTTCTTCTCCATTGCATCACGTTTTACAGGTAGACCCATTTTCCCTAATCACTACTCATCTTTTATTCTTAATCAAAGCTTATCTTCTACCGTTTTTTTCACCACAGCTTCATGGTTTAACTCAGATTTTTGAACAGCCCTAAATTCCACTACAATTTGCTCTATTGTAAGTAAATTCTTCTATCCACTTCATGAGTTAAGTTGTTTTGGGTTGTTACAATTTTGATGTTAGAGTTGTTATTTCCCCAAATCCTATTTTAAGAACCTCTGTAGAAATTTGATGTTATCATCTTCAGTAGTCTTGTTTTGTAGAATTTCAAATAATTTGCGTATGAAAACATAAAGAACATATCATATGTTAGGAGAAGGAGGGATGTATTTAGGCTTCTACTTTTTCTCTCTTTTTAACTCAAACTACAGCTGCCAAAAGATCTTAATTGCACACAACAGGTATAAGCTTAACTTAAGTGAAATAAGCTAAGAATGACTTAATTTGTTCTTGTGGCTAAATTAAACTATTGGAATTGAATTACTACGGTTGTATTACAGGTGCATAGTCTACTCAAATATGCGTTAAAAAAAATTGTTTAATCACTAGGAACAAGGCTTAGAGTTTAGAACTTAAGTTTTCCCCTCCTGTTTATATTTTCCAGCAGCCTAACAAAGAACAACAAGTGGTTAGGTTTCTAGATGTTACACCTAGGTTATGTGATCCTAGATCAACTACAATTAACCTAAAATGTTATATCTGAAATTTTGTTTCAATTTTTTTGTTTTGATTGTTTTGATGAAGTTATTATATCTGAACATTTTCACAATAGAAATACAAAAAAGTTATATCTAAAGAATGAGTGTGCATACCTTTACAGCTGACTCCGTACCAAGTTCTTTTAGATCATCAAATTTCATCACCTGAAACGATATTTTGAAAAGCCCCCAGATCAATGGTTGCAAATATTGAACATGTCTATCAATACACAAATTACTGTAACAGCAAAAACAACAATAATAGAAAGAGAAAAGTTAATGAATCAATCATGATAAGTTAAACTTCATAGCCACTGAACACATTCTCATTAGTGGAATGTTTAGCTAGAAATATTAACAACTGTTGGATGATTATAGAACAAACTTCAATGAGTAGCAGTGATGATTGTGCCTTAATAAGAAACCGTCTTTTAAAAAGCATGTTTCAATTATATTCTTATCAACTAGAAACTCATATTGCAAGGGTGAAATAGTTTGATTAGAATCATGAAGAAAATCTCATCTAAATTTGCCAAGAAGGAACGAAACATTTAGTATTCAATCTTAGAATCTGAGGATATAATTATAAAGTTCTATAAGGCTTTAAGATGAATTTATTCCCCAAAATTGTACTCGAATGGTATTAAATCATAGACTCCGTGTTTTATACTGCAAATTCATTCATTGTGAAAGATTGAAGAGCTTAAAAACTGGAAATTTGATCCACTTTTGTTAAAAGCAGAGTTGTCTAAGATGGTTTCAGTTTCAGGCATACTAGTGATTAGGCACAGTACTTTGTATGTTATTTAAAGAACCTCAAGGTAAAATTCGACCTTATGGTTTTGTGATGCAGACTTTTTTACTACATTTTATGCAAAACTTCAAGAAGCATACTACCTTAGGCTTATACTTATAAGGAAAATATGAGTTTTAGTGACCTATAACCCTATAGAGTTGAAGTTGAATATTTAACTTAGTGACATCAACCATTAAATTGTTTGAGATGTTGTATGGCCAATTCTACACATCTACTCCTGCAAAGGAAAATTGGGTTAGAATGTTGAGAAGAATTTAAGTGTTCTAGAAGATATTGAATGATAGTTTGAGCTTTTGAGCTAAGGAAGGTTCCTTTACTATCTGTCATCTGATTAATTAGTTGTGTTGTATATGCTCGTTGTCTCCGGTACGGCCTTTGCCAAATGTACCTACACTTGTATAGGAATTTTAGTTGTCTAATTTATGGTATTGGCTGTCAACATTAACTTAGTTTTTTTTCTTGGAATCAGCCATGCTATCTGGAGCCAATGGTTGAATTTAATGGTTGCAGTTTTGCAATAAGTTGCAGTTTTGCTATAAAAAGTCAAGCATCATCCAAAAAGGATAGTTAGGTATAAGGTTGCCTCTCTCAATCTCACCAAGTACTCTCTTGGTTTTTCCTCATCAGTGAAATGGTTTGAATTAAATTTGGGAATAGTTAGTTATATGTTTAATGCAATCATGTAATTTAAAAACAATGCTTAGTAGTTAGCCACTGTTAATAAAGTTGTACAGTCAGTTAGTTTGTTATGGTAGAATGCAATTGGCACATTGAAATCGTGTACATTTCTTCAAAAGAGTAGATGAATTTTGAGTGGGTTTCATCTTTTGTATAGTTTATACTTAATGAATTTTGAGAAAGTAGCTATATATTAGGGGTGACAATTGGATCCATTAAGCTAAAATCCATCCAATCCATCCACCAAATAAAAAATTAGTTAATGGATGGATTAAATCCATCCATTTATATACATGGATGGATCCAATCCATCCAACACATTTTGATAATCCAATGGATTATTTTTATTTTATACTTTAAATGGTTTAAATTATTTACGAGTTTCTTCAGAAAATTGAAAAATTGAGTTTTTTTCCGAAAAAACGAAAAAATCGTGTATTTACGAAAAACGAAAAAATCCAGTTTTTTCGGGAAAACAAAAAAATCGAGTTTTTTCGGAAAGACAAAAAAAATCGTATTTTTTTTCAGAAAAATAAAAAAATCGAGTTTTTTCAGAAAAACGAAAAAACCGAGTTTTTCTGAAAAACGAAAAAATCGAGTTTTTTTCTGAAAAACGAAAAAGTCGGGTTTTTTTTGGGAAAACGAAAAAATCGAGTTTTTTTGGGGAAACCGGAAAAAGTTGAATTTTTTTTCAGAAAACGAAAAAAATCGAGTTTTTTCGAAAAAATGAAATAAGTCGAGATTTTTTTGGGAAAACGAAAAAATCGTGTTTTTTTTTCAGAAAAACGAAAAAAATCGAGTTTTTTCGAAAAACGGAAAAATCGTGTTTTTTCGAAAAACTGAAAAAATCGAGTTTTTTTCGAAAAATGAAAAAAACCAAGATTTTTTGGGGGGAAAACGAAAAAAAATCGAATTTTTTTCGGAAATACGAAAAAAGTCGAGTTTTGTTTTGGAAAAACGAAAAAATCGAGTCTTTTTCAGAAAAACGAAAAATTGAGTTTTTTTTAGAAAAACGAAAAAATTGAGTTTTTTCGAAAAAACGAAAAATCAAGTTTTTTTTTGGAAAAACGAGAAATCGAGTTTTTTTTGAAAAAATGAAAAATTCAAATTTTTTCGGAAGAACGGAAAATAATATATTTTTCAGAAAAACGAAAAAACTATTTTAAAATACGTAAATTATTATTTTTATGAAATTTTAAAAAAAATAAAATATTTTTAATTATCTTTTGGATGGATGGATATCCATCCATTAGAAATTTGTTAATGGATGGATTAGATGGATTTTATTCCTTAATGGATGAATTGGATTGGATTTTTATTTAGAGAGTTTAATGGATTGTAATGGATTAATGGATTGGTTTGATCCATCCATTAAGGATCCAATCCATATCCATCCAATCCATCCATTTTGCCACCCCTACTATATATCATTGATGACAAAGAAAATAGAGTAGATGTAAACAATTTATTAATTATATATATCACTGGTTAATTGGTTTTCAATTTTTCATCAATTAGTTGATTTCCTTCACTTTCAAAATCTACATTGATCAATATGTTTTTTTTAATTATTCTATTGATTTTTTTATTAGATGACGGAGAATACAATTCCTACGACCTCGGATGTCCCTCATGAATAAACTACATTGCCACCACATCCCAATGAAAAAAAGCGCCAATTGCGGTCTGATATGTGGAACCACTTCACCATAGTGGAAGGTGATGAGAAAAAAGCTAAATGTCAATACTGTGGAGTCTTAATTAAGTATAGTAATGGAACAAGTACTATGCGGACACATCTAGGTAGATGTACTGTTTACGATAATGATAAAACCCAACCAAACAAAAGGAGAAAAACCACTTCAGACGGGAAAGTAGTTTGTTCGCCAAGATATTCTAAATTTGATCAAGAGGATTGTCGAGCGCTACTTGTGAAAACATTTGTGTGTGCTGAGCTTCCATTTTGTTTTGTGGAGAATGAAATGTTTAGAAAGCTATTAATCACCTTGCAACCTCGGTTTTCTATCCCATCATGGTCTACATTGAGGCGTGATATTTGGGCGCTCTACCTTGAAGAAAAGGAGAAATTGAAAAAATTATTGCCAAATTATGGAAGAGTTTATTTGACCACCGACAGTTGGACTTCAACTCAAAACTTAAGTTACATGAGTTTGACCGTGCATTTTGTAGATAGTGAGAAAATCATCAACTTTTGTCAAATCACGGGGCACTCGGGTCACATGATTGGGAAATATATTGATGATTACTTAAGAAGTTGGGGGTTGAGTCAAGTCTTGACCATAACGGTTGACAATGCATTAGCAAACACCTGTATAATTAACTATCTAAGCATAAGGATGGGGTCTTGGAATAATCTTGTTTTGAATGGGGAATTTGTCCACATGCGTTGTTGTACGAATATTTTGAATTTAATTGTAAAATCGGGATTGAAGGAGGATAAAAGTTGCATAAAAAAAATATGTCATGCAGTTAAATATGTCAAATCTTCTCCTAGCAGACTAGCCAAATTTATGGAATATGCAGTGAAGGAAAAAGTTACATACAAAGGTGTTGTTATCCTTGATGTTGAAACCAGATGGAATTCAACTTATTTAATGTTGAAGGCTGCCTTACAGTATCAAAAATCTTTTGACTTGTTCTATGCACGAGATAAGACATTTCGTGAAGAAATGGACAACACAAATGGGGGAGTTAAGAAAGAGGATTGGATATATGTTGCATCAGTGCTTCCCTTGCTTGAGATGTTTTACAAATCTACAAATCGTTTGTCTGGATCATTATATGTCACTAGTGCTTCATATATGGCAGAGGTATTCTCTATTGGAAAGGGGATCAACAAGTATTTAGAGAGTGACAATGAGCACATTAAAAACACGGCAGAGAAGATGAAATGCAAATTCAACAAGTATTGGAGAAATCCGGACACAATAAACATCTTACGGTTGATTGCTTTTGTTCTTGATCCAAGGGTGAAATTATCTATTGCGGAGTTTTATATTAGTCTTTTATATGCTGACACTGGAAATGTTGATGATCTAAAGAAAAAAATTGAAGTCTTCTCTTTCAGAACTTTATGCTCAATATCGAGGTGTTGATGACTCTCAATCTAGCCAACTAGACACACCACCGAATGAGGACGATGATGATAATATTTTCTGTCACTACAGTCAAGAAACTGAGCATAAGTTTGATCTTAAGAGTGAAATTGAATCATATCTACAAGAAAGCACGAGTACCATACAATAAAGGAGCTGAATTTGACATCTTGGGATGGTGGAAAGCCAACTTAACTCGATATCCTGTTTTGGCAAGCATAGCTCGAGAAGTGTTGGTTATTCCCGCCTCTACTGTAGCTTCAGAATCTGCTTTTAGCACGGGTGGAAGGGTTGTTAGTGATTATCGCACTTGTCTAACACCTAAAATGGTGGAAGCGCTTGTTTGCACGCAAGATTGGTTGAAAGGAAAACCCATCTCCTTATTTTCTGAGGAGGACCTTGATGAGATCCATCAATTAGAGCAAGGTAAATCAATTTTCTAATCTTTTTTATATTTATAATTTTCCAACCTATACTTCCTTTACCTCTTGACTGAAATATCTGGATCAAATTCAGTTGCTTATGTTGTGATTCTGTGCAAATAGTGTGTGTATGAGTTTGTGAGTTCAAAGGCAACTGTTACTATAGTAAATCTCTTCTCTTTTCTCTGAATTAATGCCTGCAAACTTCAAGTGTCTTGTTGACATGACTTACTCTCATTGGTATTCATAAAAAATGGGTATTTACAATAGTATTCACTCTCCTATAAACCTTCCAACTGACCTTTTTGTTGACATTGTTTTATTCATTTTTTCTCATTTAACGTGTATGTGTACTGTTACAACTTTATATCTTCGTGAAAGAAATAATGGGAAAAGGAAAAATTGAATTAGAGAGAAGCAATAACTTTTTATGTTGCTACTGATGTGTAAGTATCTTAGTACTTCCTTCCAGTGTTTTAAAAACCGGACCGGACCGGCCGGTCGAACCGGGAACCGGCCAGGTAACCGGTCAGGTTCAATAGTCGGATCGGATATGCCATCAAACCGGTGGAAAACGGTGAAAACCGAGAAAACCGGAAAACCGGTGGTTTAATTGTTTTTTTTTTAAAACTTTTTTTAAACTTTTTTTTTAAACTTTTTTTTTAACATTTTTTTTAAACTTTTTTTTTAACTTTTTTTTAATATATTTAGTAGTGTATTACTTAAATAGCATTCTCACATAGTTTTTTTCGTTAGTGACAAATTAAAAACTTTATTGTCTATTTGTTATCTTTGCTAATAAATTTTCTTAAATAGCATAAACATATTGAATTTTATTTGATTTTCTTTTTAGGAGGATCCTATTTTGAATTAAATTTGGTACATATTGGAGTTATTTTGTTATAAACTATTCAATTAGATTATGTTGTAATTAGACTTTGTTTAGATTGTGTTGTAATTAGACTTTGTAATTTTTTACTATTTTGTTATGTGTGATACCTTTATTTAAAATTTGAATTTAAGTTATGAAATTGTGAATTTATGATATGATATTTTAAAAAAATTTAAAAGCTAGTTATATTTTTTTAGAGATTGAATCATCCGGTTCGACCGGTTTTATACCTATATAATGGCAGGTCTATTCAACCGAGTTATCCGGTTTAATCCAGTTTGGTCGTGCGGTTCGACCAGTGACCCAGTGGTTTGACCGATAAACCAGTGACCCAATACCCTCACCGGTTCAATGACCGGTCCGGTTTTTAAAACACAGCTTCCTTCCCCCATTTAAAATTGATTCATATGGAGGACATATTTTCCATTAGCCTTTCCCATTATTGCTGTTCCTGAATCATGAGGATTTTTGCTTAACCTCACAACATTTTGTATTACTATAGTAAATCTTTATGATTTTTCTTTTATTTACATATTGGATTTTGTTGTTGTTTTTAGTGTACCTTTTTTGTTGGTTATGGTTATGTTGATATCTTTTTTGTTTGTCATTGTAATTTTGATTTACATTTTAGTAGTGATATCTAGTTTGGTTATGGTTATGTGATATCTAACTTGTCGTTGTAATTTTAATTTTGTTTTGTAGAGATAACATCTCCGACATTGGTTAATCTTGATGATGATGAAGACTTTGCAAATTAAAAGAGTTTCAGAAGACCCTAGTTTAATTGTAGTTGCTTTTGGTTTAAGAAATGGTTCGATTGAATTTTGGTTTAAGAAAAGTTGTATTTAGATACTAGAATTGACACTTTTGAGCTTATCTACTGATATAAGTTTTGTGACATTGTTTGGAGACTTTATCAAAATAGCTAATGACATTTTTTAGAAGTTTTTTTAGCTTATTTTTATAAGTTCTTCAAGATAGCTTATGAGAACAACTTATAACACATATAAAAACCATTTTATTTTATTTTTTGCTATAAAAATGACTTTACAAGTTTATTCATAGGTGCTTATTTTTATAAGCACTTGTGCTATAAGTTGTTTATCCAAACATTGTAAAAGTTGATTAATTTGTGGTTTTTTTAATGAGTTTTGTAATTTTGAATTAATTTAGATTTTGATTATGAATGTAGATTAAAAAAAATTTTAAGTTAAAAATTATGTATAATAGTATATTAAAAAAGTTTATAAAAAAATGTTAAAAATAAATTTAAATAACTTTTTTATTAAAAAAAAATTAAAACTAAGTATAACGGTTCGATTCTTTAGTAAATGGTTCAGTTTGGAAAAATTGTCTTCTAATGGTTAGGTATGGTTCGGAATTCTGAACCGTTATGCCAAATCAAAACTTTTGGTTCAGTTTGGTTTTAAAAAAAATTGAAACGGTTCGGTTCGGTTCGGATGCTTTTATATTATGGTTCGGTTCGGTTTAGTTCAGTTTTTTGAAAGAACCGAACCGTGAACAGCCCTAGTCTTCGGGCGTTTGTTATGCAAGTACCAAAAAACAAAGAAATTCGACAAGCACATGTACCATGATATGTACATGAAGGGTAATGTCTTCAAGAACAAGCGAGTCCTTGTGGAGAGTATTCACAAGTCCAAGGCTAAGAAGGCAAGAAAGAAGACATTGTCTGATCAGTTTGAGGCCAAGAGGGCCAAGAACAAGGCTAGCAGGGAAAGGAAATTTGCTTGAAGAGAAGAATCGGAGAGAAGGCACCTGCAGCACTGGTGGCACCAACTGCACCAGCAAAAGCTAGCTCATTTTACAATGTTTTCTCCCTAACCTTTCCCTTTGAAAATGTCTATTATCCAATTAAGCTCATCATTCCAATCACCTGGTGTGTGGTTTATCTGCAACCAACACAAAACATGCTTCCAAATAACATTCAGACCTGGGAACAGAAAAAAGATAAAATGATATTTAATTATATATATACATGCTTTGAATTTTGTTATGACAGAAAAATATTTTAATGTATCAGAAGATAAATGTCATCTTATAGTATTTCTTAAAATTTTATGTCTTTGTGTGTAAAATTACACATGTGCATGTCAATATTTTGCCAATTACACTACATGGCAAATTCAAAAATTGATGAAAATCTTTCCGTTGCCGGGACTTGAACCCGGGTCTCTCGGGTGAGAGCCGAGTATCCTAACCAACTAGACTACAACGGATTTGTTGATGCACCTGTTTTTTTCTTAAATATCATCAATTTTATATTCACCATTTTCATCTATTTATTTCTTTTCGACCATTTTTATGTGTGTTGTTTAATATATATACATACCTCGTTAGTTATTATTCTGGATGAATTTATACAAATATTTTGTTGGTTGATATAATACCCTGCATTTTAATTCAAAACGTTACACCTAATTTTGATCTTTCACTTCAAAAAAAGAGTGTTTCCTAAGACAACTTTTACTAAATTTTAACTTATTTTAATTTCTAATCAATTCAATTTCTAGTTACTTATAAATAATAAAATAAGTCTTTTTTACTTCCTAGTTAATTTATACTTAAAAACTCTAAATTAAAATGTGATTAGTCGATTAAATAATCAAGAACTATTGATGTTTTGATTTATTATGAAAAATAACCTTATATCATTAAATAAAAATAATAATTATTTAATTAATTGAAAATTGAAAATTATATTTCAAAGGAAGAAAATATTCATTAAACTGGTAAAATATTCTAATAAAAGATAACTCACTTTCGGATTTCTACACGTACCAAATAAAATATTATGTTAATGAACTACTTCAAAGTTCGTGATAATGAGAAACCAGAAAATGAGTGGATTATTCTTATCTCAATATAGTTACTTGATGAAAGTGGCATATCAGTTCATAATTATTGATGATTAAACCGCCAACACAAATTTGACCCATCACACTAAGCTTTCAATTTTGATGGAAAGTACTCTCTATAAAAATGGGGTTAGAGAAATCATGCATAGTATGAGTTATAATATACCTGCCTTAGCATATGCCATTAGCATAGTAAGCATGTTTATGAAAAATATGGGTCAAGTTCATTGGGAAGATTTTAAGTGGGTGATGAGGTATTTGAATGGTTTATTGAAGGTTGGTTTGAAATACACAAAAGAAATTTATGCAAACAAATTTTTTACAAGGATATGTAGATGCCAACTATGTTTGAAACACGAACACCGAAAAATTCCTTGTCAGACTTTGTGTTTATGTTGTTTGAGGTGGGTATTAGTTGGAAAGAAATCAACAATCAATTATGGAACTATCTAGAACTCAAGCATAGTGTATTTCCCTAGTTAAAGGAGTTAATGAAGCCATATGGCTAAGAGGTGTGATTGGAGAGTTAGGAATCACTCAAGAACGAGTGAAGATATATTGTGACAGACAAAAGTAAATTCATTTGGATAGTCATGAAGTGTGTCATGAATGTACATCTAGTTGTACTTTATTAGAGAAGTGATTGATTCGAACGAGATTGTCGTGGAGAAGGTTGCTTCATAAGACAATTTTGAAAATGTGTTTAACCTGTCATTACATAGGTAAAGGATTAAGCATTGCTTAAACTTTATCCATTATGTCGAATACTGATTTGAGCATAGAGAGAGAATCAAGTTGGATGATAGGTAAATAGGCATCACCATAATTTTTTGAGGCAGAGTGGAGATTTATGGAGTGTGCCTCAAGAAGTTCTGTCTTGTACTGGTCAAAAAGCACAGGTATGTGTTCCTCATACAAGGGCATGGAGACATAGAGACCTTAGTAGGCTTATGACACAATATGGTGGTTAAGGCTTGCCACCGACAACGAGAAGCCTCGTGTGGTGGTGTTTTGAGGTGGTTTAGGAGTCCTCATGTTAGGTGAGTGGCTATGAAGATGATAAGTGATGCATGAAAGTCTTGTTTCTTTGGCCTTAAGTGCAATGTTTCTTTATCATTTTGTCTAGCATTAATTCTTTCAAACCTAGCATATAAAAATAAATAAATCTTTAGGAGAAATTCAAATATCCAGGACAATCTAGATATGTTCACAAATTGGGAGTTTTATGGTTACTTATTGGCAAAGTAATTTAATAAGTGTTTGTAACTGAATATAATTTTCAAGTAAAATACGCACTTATCAACTCTCCCTGGCATAGAAATTTGTTTGATCTCAAACAAAAGTCTCTAAATTCTTTCATCCAAAAACATGGTTCACAAAATCATTAACATAAAATTTTGAATTGACAAGGTTTATACACATCAAGCATGTTTTGAATTTAATTCTTTTAAGACTTTCATGATTTGTTAGGAGACAATTCAAGGCAATAACATGATATCATCAAAATAAAGCATGCCAATGAAAAAGTTGTTATATCAAAGACTAAAATCAAATACCTCAATAAAATAAACCATCCAAAACCACCATCCTCACAATATGTATTTCTCAAGCAAGGTGAATGTTTTTCTCAATGCATGTGTTGTATTTTACCAACTTACGCACTTATCCCCAGTATATAAAGAATATAAATGAAGTTGATAAAGAGCAAAATAAAAGAATATAGTTTTTATAAGTGTTATTTTTACGTTATAATATAGGTCTTATTTATAGGATATATGTTGTAAGTTACAAGTACATGAAGAGTCATATTCAAAGTATCCATGGTCAATGTTGAACATGTTGGTTGTCAAGACCTTTTGATGTTTGCTCAGCGAGAAATGGTGAATAAGCTTCCTCAAGAGATTTTTGTAGTTGGTCACTAAGAATCTACGTAGGTTCATATACCGTACCGCCTTAATGTCAATTCCTTGAGTGTACCAAATAAGATCTTACACTTTAGGCAGTTAATGGCGTCCATTATCGTCATCTGAGTATTGATGGAAGTGATGTGTTCCTGTGAGTCGCTCTTTCCGGAAAAGGCTATCGAGGACGATGACTTGAAGTTTTGTGGCACATATGCGTCCTAAAGTTCACTAGATAAGGGCTAATGATATAGGATATCCTCACCATTTGATGTATTGTCCTAATTTTGTTGTTGTTGTTGATGTAAAACGCTGTCTTACAAAGCTTCGTTGGCGCAAAATAATTCTTCCACAGCGTCCTACATCTCTGTTATGGCTTATTGATCATTGATGTTGCTGTTAGCGGTGTCTCATCTCACCATCGTGGAACAATGACTAAAGACGTTGGTTTTTTAGATTATAACACAGTTCGAGTTAGTTTTATCAGGGTCCATATTGGTCGTTACTTGTATTTATGGTAAATACAATAAAGCATACCCTGCTTGCAATGAGATGTGCAAGAAGACCTTTTTAGTCCATATATGTGAAAAAATGAATGAATGCCCCAAACCACATGTCTGGGGTATTTAGAGTCGTTTCCTCATCCAAGTAGTTTCTAAGATGACAAGTTCAAATGCTTATATGAGTTGGGCCACACATTCCCTAGACTTAACCAAATTGTGGGAGTAAGTGGAAGCATTCATCCCCTTAATAAGGAGTGCATTTATCCTACATGAATTGTGCAGATTTCAGTTACCCTCCCAATACGTGGATTAACACGTTCTCATGTGAGTCGTATTCATATGTGTTAGATTGGGTCGGACGATTCATGCCTGAGTCATATCGAGTTGGATCGAGCGAGATCACATGATTGCCTCATGATCCCTCCCTTTTATGCATAAGGTTTTTCCATGTGACTCCCTAGCTTGATGATTTGTGGATTTGTCTCTTAAAATACACATCCAAGTTTATTCTAGTTCTCATACCTTAAAGGCTCAAACATAACTAACAAAATTCTACTAATGAAATTCTAATGTCGATGGCGGGATATGAACAAACTCCTGAATAACTAGATTACTCTCCGCTGGCAGATAGATCCTGCATTATTTTAGAAAAAAAAAATTTAAAAACAATCAAACTTGTCCTTATTTAGATTTGGCATAATATTAGCGTGTGTTTGGAAACGTGGTGGACCACCGCCACTACGCGTTTATAGCCACTGTGTGTTCTGAAAAGTGATTTTCAAAAGCTATTATTGGTAGCCTTTACCAACCGCACGGTATTGTCGTGATTTTTCCATATTTCCAAACATAGGCCTAGTTGCTTGCTTATAAAACTATGATCAATAATTATTTTATAACACAAAAAACTAAAAAACTAAAATTGAAAATTTGTATGAATTTTTTTTTCTAAAACCCTAAAATTTATATGTGAAACCATGAGTGAGCATGATACTAGAATAACATTTTGTTAGAATTGATTGAGAATATACATGTTTACAATAAAATCTTATATCGCTTAATTTTGTAATGAAAGATGGAGATATTTATAGTCATATAATGGATTCAACCTCTTCATTAAAAAAATATACCAGTCAGAATAACTTTAAGCTTGTATTTTATTTTTTGTTCTCTTACGCTCTTGGTTTAGAGTGATGTGAGATGTAGTTAAATATTTGTTTTAACACATTTTCACATTATGTTTTTTAATTATGATTGTGTTATTTGGTTTTCTTTATGCCGGTTTTTTCCAATAATTGGTATCTGAGCTTTTTTGTTCGATCATGGAATAAGAGTTCTTGGTAAACTCTGGGGTTGCAATTTTGTTTGATCTTGAACATTATAAAAGAATTGTAGTGTTGTAAAATAGTTGTTGAACTATAGTAACAACTTCTACTGTGCAGTTTATGATAGAGAAAGTTGATGGAATAATTATTTTTAACCTATGGAAAATTCAAGTAAAAGATATTTTAATACAATTAGAATTATAGAAGGTGATCCTTGGTGATCAATACATGAGTATTGATTGACATTGATGCAAGGTGTACTATGATATTATGTTGGTGGTTGAAGAGCTTTTGGCTAACATGGAAGTCGTACCATAAAATTTTCAACCTATTTTTTGACATGTGTAATTCTTAGAGTGGTTTAAGTTCTAGTGAAATATAATATTTATGTTAGAGTATATGATTGCAGGTAATATGATTGCAGGTAATGACAATGTGAAATTCTTAAAGGTGTTTAGTTTCAAGTGAAATATATTTTTATGGTAGAGTATGATAGTAATGTAAATTTTTTTGGAGTGGTGTAACTTCAAATATTATATTCTTTATGGTGGAGTATGATAGTTCTTTTGATCTATGACTGTCAGTGAAAACAACAGAAAATTAATGTATTATTTTCAATCAAGGATGAGATTGTTGGGATTGCTTGAAAATATACATGTTAAAGAAGTCTCACATCACTTAATTTTATAAAGGAATAGAGAGTCCATGACTATATACAAGATTCATGTTCTTCATTACAAAATCACAAGTCAAAAACACTTTAAATTTGTATTGATTGTTTTTGTCTCTTATACTCGTGTTAAAGTGTTATGAGATGTAGTTTAATATTTAATTTGGAGAAGGTATGTACTAGGAGCCTTAGGGGTGGGAGAGACTAAATTACGTATTGTAACTATTTTTAAATAGTATTATTGTCTGATTATTATTTGACAACAGTCGTGATTTTCTCTCCGATTTTGAAATTTTCACTAGGTCAGTTTTTTTCAACAGGTTTTTTTTTTAGGTTCTTAGACACACTTATATTGCAAGAAATGAAGTTATTTCATCTCATTTTCTACTACTAGGTAAGTATTAGACCTATAGCCCTAAATGTGCTCTCTTCCTACATTTTATCCTCAAACCACACAGTTAAATAAAATAACTCCCTTCATAATGGAAAGAGAACAAGCATTTATGACTAAAGGGACTCCTATCTTCATTTTTCTTTGCTTCTGTTATCTGCCAAGCAATATCCCATGGCTTTTAAATCAACATAGAACTAGCACAGACTAGCTGCAAATTATATCCATATCTGTAATAGCATTCATGTTTTGTAAGTAAGACATGTTAATGTTACATGAACTGTAGTAGTTTAAGAAAGGATTACAGGTTTAAAGAGTCTTACAACAAAAGCCGAAAACTAAAGCTAAGACCTTTAGCTATAATAATGTAATATACAAGAACTGAGCCAAAGCAATATAATTTATAACCTCAGAACATTAAGAGATTCAATGAACATTGTACTACAAATACTTCTAGTAATAATCTAGTCAAGAAATAAAACAACACACCAAGGGCTATTGACACAGGTAGAGCAGGCAAGGCTTTTTGATAAAAAGCCAAAAGCATCAAAGTTACGCCAGGGGCGGACCTACCTTAGGACAGGGGGTGGCCATGGCCACCCCAAAGTTTTGATAATATTTTTTTTAAATAGGTGTAATATACATTTTTTTTCTATCTGACATTATATTAAGAAAAGTTTATGCGAAAAAGAACATATTTGTTATCTTAGCCAAGTGGTTATAGCCTCGTATTTTCACATTTTGGTCATGGGATCAACTCCCACTGACATGCATAATTTTGTGCATTTTCACCATTTCTTTTTTTAAATATTTAGCAAATTCTTTTCAAACTTCTATACATCTAATCCAATAATTAAAAGTACTTTTTTAAATATTTAGCAAATTCTTTTCAAACTTCTATACATCTAATCCAATAATTAAAATTATTTTATTGGATGCACATTCATTCATCATACAATTAATTTCAATTTTAATTTTACAAAACTTATATTTTTAAATTTCTCAAAAAACTTTGGACTATAATTTTTTAAAGGAAAATGCTTATTGTTAAGAAAACATAGAAATAAAAAAGTCAAAAATAAATCTCAACCATTCATTATCATTACCATCCCATGATTCCTATTAAAAAAGAACTTAAAATAAATTAAAAATTCTCCTTTAAAATTATAACATATATCAATTCTTGCATTTCTTCTCCAATTTATTTTGTAATAAATAACATTACTCTTTTTTAAAGCTCTCTCATACACATAAATTATTTAGTTATTAGTTTTTTTTCTCCTTTTTATACACACAAATGTTTGATTGTTATATTTTTCTTAGTAATTGCTTTGAATCTAGTATAATGTATAAAATCAAATAATAAATAACATATAAAAAGGAAAATTTACAAAAAGAGTACATTTCTAAAATCAAAATATTATAATATAAAAAATAATATTGCATTGACAATGATTCAGTGACTTTTCAATATATCAATAAACTTTGTATCATAATTTGACATATTATTTCACACAAAAAACTTTAAATATACCTTTTAAAAATTTAATTATTTACTTACAAGAAAATAAAATGAGAATAAGATTTGTAATATATATTGTTTTTAGTATTTGGCCCCCTCAACATTTTCATCCTGGCTCCGCCACTGAGTTACGCCGAGACCAGCAATAATTGCAAGATAACACGCATACACTGTCATAAAATCATACATTGCAGCCCTGCCAACCAAAACACTATAGAAGATAAAATCGCCAAGCCCCAATTTGATTGCACCGGACGAAGCCAATCCAATTCCCTCCAGCATCAAATTCTCATTCGACGCAGCATCTTCTCTCCCAGGAACCTGTGTGTTCATTCCATGACTAATCAAGGGTGTGGCAAGATCTGAATCAGTTTCTCGAACCTGCACTCGCCCCTCTTCTGCTCTTACCAAATTACCTGTCCCATAAGAGCTACTAGAATTCAAATTCGAAGCATTTCTGTTTGAATTTGAACTAACAACAGCATCCACGTCTTGATTTGAGTGTGATTGTTCAGCATTGAGTCCACTACCACCCAACACAGAATTTTCATTCTCAGTTATCAGATTAGAATTCTCAATCCTCCTCTCTCTCCATAACCTCCTCCGAGCCGCAACATCACTCGGATCCAAACTATCATTCCTCACCGGCCTAGCCTCGTAAACCAAAGCCGGAATCTCTTCATCCCTCGAAATAGCAAGTTCAACCAAAAGCCTTAAAGGCCCAACAGGCAACAAAACAGCAGCAAGATCATACAAAGCCATAGCAACAAGCATGGCCCAGGTTGTCCATTCAGGCAACATAGTAAACCAATAAGCAACCAATATTCCAATAACAACCAAATAACCTTGTGTAACAAAAATAGCCATTTTCGACATAAACACAGCACAAACACCAACAACAGCGAAATTAACCAAAACAATCGAAAACGTTATACAGTCGATTGGAGTACTAAAATGTTGAATCAAAAACACAGAAATTTCGCCTCCGAGGAAACCTAAAACGACGAATGAAGAGAAAGCCATGTAGAGTTTTAAGAACCTGATACATCGGAAATAGAAGAGGAGGACTAAGAAGAAAGTGGTGAAGGTTACAACGACGACGAAGGATAGGGAGTTTAGAAGTGCGCCGAGGAATTTGTCCCAGGAAGAATCTGAGGTTGTTTCGTCGTATGCTATGTTGGCTATGGTGGAGATTGTTGGGGAATCGTTTGTGTTGAGAATTGAGACTAGGATTACAACGAGGAACATGCAGATTGAAACAGGGGTGATGATTCTAACGATTTCTTCGCCTAGAGTGTCGAGAACGGTTGATGAAGATGAAGGTCTTTGGGTTTCTGCCATTGTTGTAAACAGAGAGTTCAGATCGAAAGTAGGAAGTACTTTGATACTGTTGTGATGACAATCATGGACGCTTGTGTTCTCTGCTACCCCCATTCTCTCATAATGGGCCAGGCCTAAAGATCATATATACAGAGTTTGCTATTTGCACCATGTATACTGGGGTTTGCTATTTCGACTCTTATATGTGCATTTCACATTTTTGAAAATCTGAAAATATTCTTTATGTATTCGGAGATGTATTATCGGACGCACTTAAATTACACCAAAATACGTTATTATGAAATTCATTCTATTTTGAACAAAATATGGTCCGAAGATGCATCTCTCCCTATAATATTTGGGTGTATTTTGAGATGCATCTCTGAATTGTCCGTTATACTCTTTTATGGTGTTTTATTTCACCAAGCTGATTTAATAAACGACTCCGTGATATTTCTGAAGATGCATCTTTGAAAATGCCAAGCAGAAAATTGGATAAAACACCACCTTGCATGATCTTCGTCTTCATGCTAAAACAACACTTCATTTTACAAAAATTTTATTTCATTCTCAATCAAATTTTCAACACCAAAACATCATTCTTATATTTTATCACTTCAAACGAGCAAAACAAGCTAGAATTACAAGTAAAGCTCATTCATTTCATCCCTTATTCCTTGCCTTAACAAAAAACAAAACATGAAATTATATGGATGTACATCTTTAGATAAACCTTTTAAAAAAAACAAATTTGGAGATGTATCTCCGAATTCTTTCCTCTATATATGATATGGTTTGTAAGGTCCTTATTGCTCAACTACTTTTATAAATAGGGTCTCTTATTCCATTTTCTTTACAAAAACCATAATGAATATATCTTGCATTTGTGTATTTCAATGATGTAAATTTCTCACTTCAGTTTAGGGTCTCCGAGGACATACTGCTCACTCATCTAAAATTCAAACTGAATACTCTCCTGCGATATCTAAAAAATCGAGAGTTATCAGGCTCGAGTATTGTTCATTGTCGATTGATAACGAATGGAAGATATGTTTTACCATGCTTGAACTAAGACGGATGATGATTTAAAGGTTATGTGAAGTACCTTTTACCGTTACTCAACAAATGGTCTGATTGAAGTATATGCGACGATTCAAAGAATAGCCGAAGATATTATAAGAATGTTGCAACATCCTGAATCACTCGTTTGTAATGACATATAATGGTACATTTATGTTAACATTAATAATTATCTATGTAATGTTTATTTCAATGTTAATGTATGTTGTTTTTCCATTCTGCATATGTTTCTCGTTAGAACTAACAGAGCAATTTCTAGAATTACATATCTGAAAAGCTCACAAAATATTAAACTCAGAGGGGTTACGGAGATGTCTCTCCAGATTAACCTTTTATGTATGCGGAGATGCATCTCCGAACTAAAGTTTAACAAAATAAAGGTTTCTTAGCAATTTTGTCAGAGGTGTATGTGAAATAGATGCGTCCGAATATACATTTTCAGACGTGATGTGGAGAACGCGTAAGGGTGGAAAGAGCAACCCCCGTTTGATATTATATGTATATAGAATATTACTATGTGTGTTTGTTAAAAGGCTTAAAAAGGAAACAGAAAAAAAACAGAAACAAACTAAATTATTAAAAAGATAGCGTGGATGATTTAAAAATGAGTGTTGACTTGTATAGGACTTGAATCATAACAACATATTTATAGTACTTATTAATGGATAGGTCTTTGTGTTTGTTTCTCCCATTGTCGTTCGTAGAGATATTTATGTGATTTTGTTGATTTCTATAGTCATTTGGTACTAGAGGAAGCACATATATCAGCTCCTCAACCATGAAGTTATACATTCGGCTACATTCAATGATTTTTTAGAGTGTCACATCCTTATTAAACACTAGATATTGTAGGGGATCTACATAAACTAGCTCATTAGGAGATACAGAAAGAGGAGCAAGCTAGGGCGAACTATGTCGTTGATGTGCTACATGCATGTCATCGTATTGTGGCCACTAGGAGAAAGGGCATAGAAATAGAAGAATTTGAGGAAGAAAGTCATGGGATGACCGTCGTACATGCCATAAAAGCCGAGACACAAAATTCCTCGTGGTACAAGAGGTAAAAAAGGAATTAGGGGGTAAAATATATCCAATAGTTCACTTTTACTTGTATTTTGATAATATCTATTTTATGGTTTGTAATTTATCAATAATAATATTTGATTATGGATTCTAATTGAATTAATAAATGACATTTTAATTGATTACATCAGTGTATAGTTTAATTAAAGATTTTTTTAAAAATGACAAATTTATGACAAACTTACTGCCTAAGGTGAAAACTAAGGCTATGTTTGGGAGTGTGGAGGGGAGGGGAAGGCTTCAAAAAACGAAATTTTAAAAAAATATAGGAAAATATTTGACATTTTTTGAAAAAATGATTTTGTTTAGAATGATAAAAGAGTCATTATCATTACTAAATTTTTAATTTTCAGAATACTATAACAACCTAAAAGATATTTGGAAAATTTATGTAAGCCCTTCAAAACCCTCCAAAACCCTCATTCAATATAATTTTTGAGTTCCCCCATTTTATGGAGTTTTTGGTGTTATGAATAAACTCAAACCCTCCAAAACCCTCTTACCCAAAATCTTTTTATCCTTTTCACTCAATTCTTCCTATTTTTTAAAGTCATTTCCTCCCCTCCAAACTCCCAAAAATAGCCTAACTATCTTAAGGGTTAGTCTGAAAGTACACTTTTGAATTATTCTCTAAATTGTAAAATAAACACACTCCCAAGAGTTCAAAATATGTCTAAAAATTATTATGGAAGTGAACATACGAACTCACCCTTTTATCAATATGAAGATACATTTCTAAACTAATTTTTGACAAAATAAAATGAGTGATTCACTTATTAAAAAAATGTGACGTATTTTGCGTGCGTCTCAAAGAATATAAATTTTACAAGAATAGCTATCACTAAAGATGTGAAAAGTAACCCCTCAATATTGATGATCGGGAAGGGACAAAGTATCTCCTCACAAATATCAAAAATTGATATCTGGGAAGGTGTCTTCGGAGGGTGCAAACAACAACTCCCCACTAGTGATGGGCCTAGGCCCATGCTTTTTAAAAGACAAAAATGGATACATTTTCAGAAGCTTCTTCGCATTTCTACATAAACCCACTCCTTTAACCAGAAAAAAAATACAAATATCTTGCTTAGGGTTTTAGACTCAGACAAGCTCAGCTACAACTCAGGTAATTTACGAATACGTAATTTTCTTCTCCGTGCTTCGCTTCACGCTTTTCTTCATTGTTTAATTTCTAGTTTCGTTCTTTCTTTTTTCCGATTCGCTTCATTTTCTACTGTTAGATGATTTTTTTCACCATTCTTCGTTCTGATGCAAACTGAGCTGTTAACTGATTTCACATGTTTAGCTATTACTTTTCTGTTTACAATTATAACCGATGATCTAATTTCTCTATCGTTTTATGCTGAATAAGAGATTACAGAATAGAAGTTTTGAAATTAGTGTTTTGAACTAAAAGAAAGAATTATTTTCTTATGTTGTGGTGAAACTAGGGTTTTATCATGTTTTGGATACTGATTTTGATTAATTTCTACTGAATATATCCACTTATGTTTATTGTTTTTCTTCAGGTTACAGGTCCCAATAATGGCTTTCTTTGGTAAACTTGGGAATATTCTTCGACAAGCTACAAACAACAGGAAGATTATTTCGGATTTGCGTCCGACCCCATCTGTTTTCCAGGCTATAAGATGCATGTGCTCTGCTCCAACCACAAAGCTTTTTATAGGGGGTGCTTTTTGAAATACCTTAATTTAGTTTGGTTCTTTAAATGTTTATTCTTGTTTAATTGGCTGATAGTTGATATAATGGTTTTTTCTGCATGTGTATTTGGCATTTGTCTGTCATAGGTATTTCGTATTCGACTGATGAGCCAAGTTTGAGGGAAGCTTTTTCAAGATACGGCGAAGTGCTTGATGGTATATAGTTTGACTCTGCGATTTCTTTTATTTTATCAATTGTTTTTTGCTTGGTAGTACTAATCTTCTTAGTGTCTCACTCTTTGTAGCTAGGGTAATTATGGATCGCGAAACCGGTAGATCCAGGGGATTTGGCTTTATCACATTCAATTCAGTTGAGGAGGCATCTAGTGCTATTCAGGCCTTGGATGGTCAGGTAATACAACCTGTTAACATTAGATGTGCGGGCATTGTGAAATGAACATGTTTATTTGCTGAAGCTAAAAATTTTAGTCGTTCAATTTATGGTAATATATGCATGCTTTTTATGCACCTTATCTTTTAGTGTGTTGATACTTTGATAGTTTGGAGAGTGATTGCTCTTTAGTGCTTTGTCCTTAACAAGTAATGTGAACCAACCTATAGCATCTTTTAAAACTGCTGTGTTAGTTTATGATGCGTAGATGATAGATGATAGTTTTGCTAATTACTATAAAATCCCCATCATACTGCCTCCTGCATCTTGCTTTGATAGGCTTTATTTATAGTGCTCATGAAAATCATTTTCCAATCTTCATATTACTACTAATGTGGTAGGTAAGTCCAGAATAAATTTCAAGGGTTTGGAATATTTTAATCATAGTGAGTCTTGAGATTTTAAGAGACTTGAAATTTTAAAGAATAGTGACAGTCAATGAGTCAGTCGCAATACATGCAATTGCAGTGGTGACAATTGCTTCCCTGACCTCAAGCACAGTTCAACATCATGGTAGACATGCCTATTGGCCTTATTTTGGCATATCTAGATGATGGATGATGTCTATCCGCACTGTCTTGTTGGCTGTCACCACCACCAGCTTACATGTCAGTGTGGATTTATAGTTTTTCATTATTATTTTCAAATTAAAAGCTAACATTTTAGTTGATTGCTAGAAACTCAAAAGAATCTGACAACCTTTCCTCGAGCTCTTTAGTTTTCCATCACATGATAGGCAAGTTAAGTAGAATAATTTATCTAACTTGTGTTTGATGTGGATACATTTTTAGTTAATCATAGGTGATGCGTGCAAATGTGTTTTTTTCCTTAACAATGCTTATCATTATATAGTTTTATTAATTTAATCCTCTATTAACTTTTTTTTTTTTTTAATAATTTTGCAAATTTAATGACTCGTAATATGCTGTATCTTTTAATCTAGTGTTTCACTACGTGTTAAATTTTCAGGACCTTCATGGTCGTCGAGTTAGGGTAAATTATGCTAATGAAAGGCCTCGCGTATATGGTGGTGGTGGCGGCGGTGGTTACGGTGGAGGTGGCTACGGTGGTGGTGGAGGTGGTTACGGTGGTGGTGGCGGCTATGGTGGAGGTTACGGGGGTGGTGGATATGGTGGAGGCAGCTCTGGGCCTGGTGGGAATTATGGGGGCAGTGATGCTGGCAATAACTATTCTCCTCCCAGTGGAAGTGGGGCGAATTATGGGAATGATGGCAGCAGTGGTTTTCCCGCTGACTTTGGCGGTGCAGTTAGTGATGCTGGCTCTGCTGGTGGATATGATGGAAGTGGGGGGTTAGGATTTGGCAGCAGTGGACACCTTGATAGCAATGACAGTGGCAATGTAAATGAGGATTTGGGAAATTTTAAGGATGACAATGATGACGACACTGATAATTTTGCCAAAAGGGCCTGATTAGTTCGTAATATTCTACCGTCCCTGTACTACCTCTAGCATGCCCCTCTTAAACTTCAAAAGACTTCAGCAAGATACTGATTTCTGGCATGGTAGTTGACCTACAAAACATGGCAGAGAATGTTATCGATCTCAAGCATATTTTCCCTTATCTCTTTAAGCTAGGGTCATCTCATTTTTACTGCTCAACTTGAGGTGATTTATCATTTGACCCAAATTGAGGTACTTAAACAGCATGTAAAAATCAATTAAGTGTTTGCAACAATTATCCCACTGCCTGGGCATTTTATTTATCTCCTTTATTTTTAAGTGATAATTACTAGTTTCTGGCTTTCTGCACTTAAGATTCCGTTTCAAATTTTCATTTTAAGTCCTTTTGGTGGCAGTTGTCATGTCAAATATGCTAGTATACTTCATATTTTTCTTTTGACAATGCTTAAAATGTTTTTTTAGTAGTTCAATACTTAAAATGTTTTTCACCTGAGGTGTTTATATTCAAACTAATTTAAATTGATATTGCAAACTGGTTTAGACAAAAACTCAAATATTATAGGATAAATTTTTATGTCCTTTTTTTTTTTGTCAAAGAAATTGTGATTTATCTATAGCTTAATGACAAAAATCCTTTTAAAAACAATAAATTACTTTAGTAAAACAATTTTTTTATTTACATTTTTATTATATTTTAAAAACAAGTGTGTATCACACCATTAACTGTGAATGCACTTCACACGGATTTGGGTATTTCATTATTAGTTTTGTGTGTATCACACCATTAACCACGGATTTGCGGGTATTCTATTATTAGTTTTTAAATTGAGATTTATTTGTAGTTTAGTGACAAAAATCTTTTTTTTTAGTTTGTAAATTATGAACTAATAATCATTAGAAATTGATTTAATAACTTTTTTTAAGTTGTCTCTTAATTTTGGATTTTTTTTGTCCTTAATTCTTAAAAATATCATATTGATTTTTAAATGGTTTCAAATAGATCTTATTGGTTCTTTTTGTTTATTTGCTTTATAATTTTTTATAATATTTGTTGTTAAATAGATGTAAAGGGCTAACATAATATATTTTAAGCTTTTTTATTTATTTAATTTTTTGATCTCTAATTAGACGGAAAGAAAAGAGTTGAAAAACCTTTAAAATGTAGGTAAATTCTTAGGTACCTGCTTGTTTCAAAGGGTCCCAATACCCAAGTGAAGTGGATCAATTAAAATAGGCTATTTGTCTTATTTAATTGACATTTTATTTAATAATTTTTAAAAAAATTTAAAAAAGAAATTTATATTATTGCAGAAATAACTTTCGCTACGTCGACGCAATATTAAGGTTTACGCTTCCCATTTTGATCAAACCAATTTCGGTTAAAGTGTGGCAGTAGTGCCTTTCAATATCGGGTATTCGGTGAATGCCCAAGAAGTTGTATGTTGAAGGTGTAGGTTTTTCATTTAATTGTTTTGGAGCCCAACTAAAAGTTTTCATAGCAGAGTGTAATTTTTGTAGTGGCACAAATATGATTCAAGGAAAGAAACTATTATTAAAAAAATGAGGCAGTGGGTTTTCATTACCTTTTGGGATTTGATGGTGTTTTGTATCCACACTGTTTTTATTTATGTCACAAATTATTTATTATTATGGATAGATTAAATTGAATCATTATTTTAAATTAATTAGTGTTAATTAGAGAATTTTATTGTACTACAATTTTGAATTAATTTTACTGATCCTTTATTAATAATATCGGTGGATGAATATTATATAATTAAGCTTATTTAATAGTTGGACTATTGAATATTTGAAGTAAATAAGTTACTCACCGAAATTTATTAAATTGATGAACGGATGAAAAAGGAGGAAGATGAAAGTCGGAAGAAGAAGTAAATTTCCGGAAAAATGGAGATGAACGGCAGGAGGAAGAAGAAGGAAGAAATATTGGGTTTGTGAAAAGAAAATAAGCAAAAGAGAAGAAAAAAACGATAAAGTGGAGTTGATGGTTAATAGAATGGTTTAATCATTGTTAATATAATAATTTTTTATAAATAAAATTAATATTAATAATTTAAATTTAAATTGGATAAGTAGACCTATTAAAATTGGACATGTCATACAGGATACCGATACCTAATATAATATGATGGGTACTTGAGTGTTCACCTAAAATTTATTCATATACCATTGTGATTCCCGTTTACTTTAAGATTAGCTGGCATATGGGCATAATGTCCTATTTAGCCTAGCCTCATTTAAGTCAATTAAAATATGGTGTGGAGTGGAGTAGATAAAAAAAGGTGTACCGTTTGAATTTTAAAATTTGGATGTATCAATTATATGACAATCTTTTCATTGTGGGATAAAAAGTTCGAATTTTGAAATCCATATATATTTTACAGATTTTGGGATTTGAAAACATAAGATGGAAGAACGAATATTGCATTGTATGGGTACTACACTCTATGATCATAACACAATAATTCAAATCCTTATGAAATTTCATTATATTCTTAATCAAATTTTCACTTGCAAACATAATTCAACTATATTTCTACATAAAAAAAACAATATCAGTTGGAATAAAATATAATGTACATTTATATTATTGATCATATAAATAATATGTTTTTTCTATCTGTACCATGAATGCATAATGTGAAAATTGAAATATGAATTATATAAGGGTTGGTCCGAAAATTGAAATCTGAAGTTGTTCAATATTGATTGGAATTATCTTATTTCTTTCATTGATTACAGTTATGGTGCACTTTAATGTTGTGACGAAACATCCTGATGATGTGATCAAATATCCTGATGTTGTGACTAAAGTTAATGTATCTAAAGACGGTGATTCAGAATTATCCTAACAAGTTGTTGTCCACGTCGATGTTCGAAAAGAACTTACCAATAAACACGAGTTTACTTTACATGAACATATGTTTGCATAGATCTGCACTGAGGCTATCAAATTAGGGGTCGGCATTGTTATCAGGAGGTTAGATTCAGGTTCTGATAGAAGAGACATTTGTTACGATGAAATGAGAAAGAATTGAGTAGTATAAAGAATATATCAGAAAGTTAAAACACAAAGACAACAAAACAAGGAAATTTTAATGTCCTTTATGTTACGCGGGTATCATAAGAAAAACGATACATGAACATTTAAACAAATTTTTGGGGTTCATAATCATGGTTTAAGTCACAAGTTAGATGGTCATCTGATTGAATGTCGTCTCAATACTGAAGGGAAGAAACTTATTTATGAAATGACCTTGAACATGACTCAAACCAAAATACATACTATGTTCGCATTAAAAATGTCGAAAATATTATGCAAGTATACAATGTTCGCATACAAAATAACAAGGCATTAAAATGTCCAAGATATGAAATGCAACAATTATTAAAATTGTTAGAAGATGATTATTATGTATCATGTACAAAGTGTGTGAAGATGTAATCATTGTTCAAGATATATTTTAAGCTCATCTCGATTTCATGAAGTTATTCAACACATTTTTCACTGTGCTGATAATTGATTCAACATACAAGACTAACAATTTCGTGCTTCCTATTCTAGAAATAGTTGGTGTTACTTCTATAGAGATGACTTATTCAGTTTTCTGTGTTTTTGGAATGTGAAAAAGAGGATAATGTTACATGGGCTTTGAAAGTGTGTCTAAAATTGTTGAAAGACTGAGAAAACATGCCACATGCGATTGTTGTCGATCGTTATATGCTTTACTGTGTAGGTATCATATAATAAAAAACTATGAGAGTTAGACTTAAGCCTATGGTTGGAATCAAATAAATCAAGGGTGAAGACGAGAAAGTGGTTAAACTTAGTCAGATTTTGAAAAGCATAATGAATGCCTGAAATGTTATAATAAAAATTCTTCTACATAGTAGTTATATTTCGAATTGGCCATGCAGTTCAGAAGGGCTTGCGCAAAATATCTAAATTTCTTACAATTTGTTAAAAGCACTATATTAGACAAGGTGGAGGAGAAAATTGTTTGTGCAAGGACTGATCAGATTAGATACCTTGGAAACACTATAACTAATAGAGTTAAATCTGCTCACGCTACATTGAAGAACCAGTTGGAAAATAGTAAAGGGGATTTGTGCAAGGTTGGAAATTAGTGAAACAAATTATTCAAAATCAACACAGTGAGATACAAACATTATTTGGTTGCAACATCATAATATTATAACATAAATTCAAAGAGTAATATGTATTCGCAGTTGGTTGACAATATATTTCCAGCGGGATTGAACTTTATTTATCACAAAGTTGTGCGAGTAGAAAAAACATGTCAAGATAACTCCAAGTGTGGTTGTACACATTGAAAATCATTGCCTTCTGTATGCTTATTTAATTTTAAAGACACTACAAGAAAATTATTGAATTGCGACAGTTCATTTTACCAGATTGCGATGGTTAGCACCGTCCTAATTTATGAGTCGCGACGGTTCTTGTCCTGCCTCAAAAACGTGCGTCGCGAGGCTGAATTGCGACGGTTGTCAAAACCGTTATACCAACTGTCGTTCTATATCACGACGGTTGGGGAACTGTCGTAAACTGATAATTGTAACAGTTACCAACTGTCGCGAAATTTCGTTTGTTTTTTTTCTTGATGTTAATTGTGACGGTTTCAAACTGTCATGTGTGTGACATGGTGACTGTTCAAACCGTCGTAATTTTATTATAAAAATTTTAAATATAATTTTCTTGGTAACGGTTTAAAACGCTATTAATTATTAAATTTTTATTTTTAACAACAATTTAAACCATTATTAATTTTAATCTATAGTGTGTTTTAAATATTTTTTATTTTAATTATAATCTACTAATATGAGTATTATTTTTTTCTTTAAATTATTTCTATTTATGTTATTATTGTTTTGTAATATTTTTTATTTGATTTTCTATCACTTTTAAACGTAGTAAAATTAATTCTAATATAAAAATATGTAATACCAAATAAACATTGTGATATCAAAAAAATGTGAGTACCATAATCATGTCATGTAATACAAAAAATCGAAAAACATATCAACTCCTAATCTTATAATAACAAGATTCATAGTGCCAAAAATACATAGGAAAGTTCATAATCTAATTAATTCATAGCAACGTCTAATTTGTCCTTCCTGATGATCTATTATCTGCAATTCGGTAGCTAGACTCAGAAGAACGTCTACCATCAGCAGATGATTCCAATCCCTGAAAGAAAAAGAGCATTAAAATAATACTATTTAAAATAATACTCATGAGCTTTCATTTTAAATGCATCAAAATAATATACCTGTCTTCCGCTAGAATTTTGCATTTGCCTTAAGCGTTCAATTTCCTCTATCATAGCATTGTCCCTTTGCTTTAAGAATGCGACTGCATCCATCAATTCATCAATTTTTGAATTCTTCTCTTTAAGTGCATTAATTTCTTCTTGCATTTCCTTTATTTTTTCATTTTCTTCCAAAGAAGACCCCGATCTCGTAGATCCATTAATTTGAGATGGCGTAACTCCAAGTCCCATACAACGAACATATCCAGGATGTTATTTTCCAAATACTTTCTGAAATGCCTCATTTTCAGACACAGAATCCTTAATTGCAGCTTGTAATTTTTCCTGCACATGCAAAAAAGAAAATTGGGCTACTCTTTTGATTTATTTCAAAAATAAAGACCCTGTTATAGTTATTCAACATTATGCATGGCTATATATAATACATTACAACATTATGATGGCTATATTTTGCACTGTCCCTGTTATAGTTATTAAAAAATTAAGCATGTCTGTATTCAAAAATAAAGACCCTGTTATATAGTTATTCAACATTTCAGCATTATTCAACATTTCACTACATTACTTGTTACTAAATGCTAATGTGAATGAACAATGTATATTTGTTTATCCGCCAATACTAAATTCATGTGCAGCTGTGATTAATAATGGAGAACCAATGACTTAGAAATTTAATTGACATTTGCTGTCATGTTTACAAATATGAGACGTGGCGAAAATACCAACGACTAAATTGAAGAATGGATAAACATGGGTGAAGCATATAATCATATAGTGTAAACTGTCAACTGCTGCCTTAGGCATTACATAGACTACTGATACATCAAAACTCATCTGAATTTGCACATTTTTACTTGTTTGTTTCATGAGACAGAAAATTGGATATTTTTATGAGACAAACTATTTGTTTCATGAGAGAAACTATTTGACAGCAAGGATATTTTTATTTAATCATGAACCTAATGATAGTTATTCACTCGTTTAGTTCCTATGTTACTTAGTAGAACACAACAAAATTGGCTAAGCATAAACTATATGTATCATGAGACAAAGTAGAACACAACAAGATAATCACAATTCTCAACTTAATTTAATCAGCTTTCAGACAGATTCTCCCCACCTCTAAGAGATGCCAAAAGGTTTGATTTTTTCTCAAACCTTAAGGAGACTAACAAATATTTTTTAAAAATTAACTTGTACTTACATTATTGTGGTATGCATCTTCATTGACAAAAGACCTGTCAGATTTTTTATGTGAAACTGCATACATTTCTCCTCTGCTATATGATCGCCCATCTCTCGCTTCCTATAAATAAAAACAAATATTAATTATTTTTACTTCAAGCATACAATCAAGAATATATAGATTTAGACATACCAACTCATGTTGCTTCCTTGCAAGTGACTTAGATCCGAGTGTATGCGGAATCTTCAATTTTCCTCTATTTTGGGCATTTTTTGTTACTATTCTCTAAATTGGTAACAAATAAAAACACACGTTATAGATAAGGATAAAATAAAATGCATTAGTTATATATTAAAAATACAATTATAAGCGTAAAACACTAATATTCTAGAAGATAAAATTGATCGACCAATATGTATGGATGGGGTGGGGTGTACACGCACTAGAAAAAGGCTCCAGATTGATGATAATGGTGTGATTCGGGAGGGTTCATCAAATATATCCATTATGACAGAATGAGAGGTGATTCAAGAGAGATTTCTGAAAGCTGGTTATAACTTGAAACTTCACATCAAAGAGAAGCTGCAAAAGATAGCCTATCCGGAAACCACAAATATAAAACCACCAGCGGAGTCGGTAAAAACTAAGGATGCTCCTAAGAAGGTCTAACTAACACCAAGTGACAATTCAATCAAGCAGTCTTCATCATATTTTTAATATGTCGACTCACTTTATTTAGACTCTCCAATTTAATAACCCAAGAACTTTTTATTAGAGGTGCTCACAAATGGACAAGGACAAATTCCTTAATTGGAATGACCTCATAGATGTTTGTGACACATATAGAAAGGTTTGTAAATCTAGAGGATGCTAGAAAAATATATAAGATGTATCTATCCATTTATGGAATAAAATAACTTTTTTGGAGTTAAAATATTTTTATTAATGAAGAATTATGAAGATTTGAATTGATAAATGTCTAATTTAAATCTTATGCGCACAAGGATGTCGGTGGGAGTATTTGAACTAATCTAGTATAGTATGTAGGAAACATACTAACCAACAAAACAAGTTTTCTACACCGTAAATGTAGGAAGTTGTTGAGGAAATGATTTTGATGAAATGTTTAGGTGAGGTTTTCTAAAAGGCCAGGAATCTGAATCTATAGAGATAGATTGTTAATGCACCTCGGCCTAAGCCTAGGTACATATATTGACACAGTGTGAAGACGCTTAATATGCATGATCTGAAATTAAGATTGTTACATGCATCACATAATGTTTTGTCTAATGGAGAATAGCTTATCTCATTCGATTAAAAGAATGGTACATGAAAATCATCCATATGCTTTGGTAATTAGATCAATCATGTACACCATGATACGTATTGCACTAGTTGAACCATATACTATGAGCATAAACACTAAGTGCCAAGTTGATTAAAGTGTCCATCACTATATCAGTATCAAGAAGGTCCCTGAATACCTTAAAAGGACATGTTATTCATTTCTTAAGAGAATCTTGGAAGTATCATTGGAAAGGAGTTACATTGATGTTATTCTAAACCGATGAACAATATATCCATATCTCAGTATAAAATAAATATTATGCTTATATGTCAATTGTGTAAAATGAAAAAGGTTTCAAACAATTGTCGTTTTTAGTACAAAGGTCAAATATATGATTTGGATCGCTTTGCTCATAATTGAGCGAACTAAAGTTATGTTTTTTGTATTACAAATCTCATTGATATTATTTATGATGAGGGGACAACTTCTTTACCCATCACAAAAAGTTGGGTAGTGTACCTTCCACCAATCACATTGCATCATTTAGTTTTATCTTATTTAATTAATTATTAAATAGTATACTTTTTGGTTGTTTCCAAGACATTTTACATTGAAGGTAACTTTACCCAACTATTTGAGTTGGGTAGATAAGAATTCACCTTATGATGATAATGAGTTAATCTTGCAAATACAAAAAACTAGATCTCACTTGCAATCTATATATGTATATTTTAAAACTTCAATCTCTTTTTCGATAGAAGATCAAAACTTGAAATCGGAAGAGGTGTATAGTTCCAACATAGGAAATAATTTCCTATACCCTATTAAAATATCTTGCTTAGATGATGCTTGATGCACGCACTAAGTAAATAATTATTAAGTTAATATCTGATTGACTCTATTACTTGTGAGAGATTTTGAAGTAATCCCTAAAATCCAATCAATATAGATTGTGTTTTCTTTTGTATCAGGACCTTAATATATGTTATTTGTTAATATACATACGCACACACTTATGAGGCATTGTATTTATTGTGTTATTTTTATATGACACAATATAATCCTTAGAATAATTAGTTTACTTATTGACACATTAAGTTTAACTTAATCATAAGACATGAATAAATATAAGAACAATATTCTTAGAGCATCTCAGGCCAAGCTTTACCATCACATATGACAACAATTATGTATAAATACTATTATGTGAGCAGACTGGTGACTGTATCTTGCGGATCATGGATAAGTGATATCAAATCTTCACATAGGTATAAATATTAAGAGTAATATTTATACTAGATTAACCCACCATAAAAATACTACATAGTTTGTTATGTAAGCGTCATAAATTTTTTTCATAGTGTTAATGGTGTATACCACTATTCGACTTGAAATCACTATAGAATCTAGATGTGGAGTCGAATAATTTAGTGCCTCAATCAAACGTTATTTATTACAGGATAACCATAAAGATGGTTGATGAATACTCTACAAATCATGTTGATGGACATGAGTGACCTAGACCGGATTTCCCCCTCCTACATACACAAGAGTAATATCTATGGGCCTTTTTATTGAGTATGAATGTAAAATGTATAACCGTGCTCAAATAAGTCAATATGAGATATTAAGTTTATTTGTTGTTATCAAATATACTCTGAGATCAAGAAATATAATATTATACTATACGAGGATGACATTTTATGCAATGTGTTTAATATAGATATAAGGGAAAAAAAATTATACACGTGATTATAATCATATAAAGGTTATGTCAGATCACATGACATTCTCATAACTTAAATAACAGTAACGTGTTGCTAGATATTGACTCACTAATTATAATACAAAACATGTGATTAACTATTATTGTCAATATTACGAGAATATGTAGGATCACACGCATAAAATATGGGTTAAATGGCTTCCACCCCCCTGTAATAGTAGCGAGATTTAGTTTTCCCCCCTATTAAAAAATTTTTTTGTCCTGGCCCCTTAACAAACAAAGATTCCAAAATGAAAAACCTTATGGAGCCAGATTCTCTCAATTTAGCATACGTGGACAGAATGTTCATGTTGATGTGGCATGGGGTGACACGCTGGCACTTTGCATTTTATAATTAGGGCCAAATGCAGGAAATCCCCAAATCACCGTCTTCTTCATAAGCTAGCTCCATATCACCATATCCCCAAATCACGATTCATTCCAGATTTGTACCTCCATATCACCATCTTCTTCACGCTTCTGCATCTGTTGCATCATCTTCTTCAAACTTCTTCCCCCATTGCATCGTCTTCTTCGTACCAAATGTCTTCTAGAAAAAGTGCCGTTAGCTGCAACTCCTACCATTCGAATGTTCCTACATGTGGATGTAGTCGTCCTATGAAGATGTGGGTAGCTAACACCGTAAAAAATCGCAACCGGAAATTCTGGAAGTGCAGAAATGCAGGGGTAAGTCGTAATGTATAAATCGTATGTATTGTATTTGCTGGGTTTAAGTCGTAAGCTGGAGACAAGAATTTTTTTGTTATTTAAGTCGTAATCGTATTGTATTGTCGTTGCAGATGGACAATAGTTGTGACCTTTTTGTTTGGGATGATGAAATCACACCTTCAGAACAAGTATGCAAACATTGTGAGTTGGCAAAAATGAAGAATGAGTTAGTAGAAGCAATGCTGGAAAAATCCAAGGTGAAGCAGACTCATTTGAAGAGAAGAATTTCCCAACTGAAAGTGATGTTGGTTATGTCTTGGATTGTAATGGGTGTACTGTACACTTATATGTAATGTAATGTGTGTTGTTCCAAATTAGGTGTAATGATTTGTAATGATGTGTACTGATGTGTTTGCTCAATCAATGATAAAAGGTCTTATATTTTGGTGAAAAGTTTTGTTTAAATTGTGTCTGCCATATTTCAGTATAACATATGAGACATAATCATTGTTCCATTGTTCCAAAATAACAGAAATTTGTTAACAAGATTTAGTTTAACAGGTCTTACATATCAAAATAACCATTGTTCCAACATCAACCAAATTCATAATTCAGTACATCCAAAAAACTTAATCATTGTACCAACACAAAACATAAGTAAAAAACAAATGTTCACTAGCTAATTACATAACTAGGACATATCATATCAGCATCTAAAAACTTAACACTTCTTCTTTAATTTCTTCTTTCCACGCTTTGAGTCATCATCATTGTTGTCTTCATCACCTATAGTCATTGGCTGATCTGGATTAGCACCTGGCCCTATGATTGGTTTCTTAAACCAGAACAATTTCTGTCTCTCACTTGTCCTCCTTTTGATATGCTTCTTAGGTGACATCTTTGCCTTACCTTTCCTTTGTGCATTGCCATTCACAGAAGAACATTGGGTAGAGTTAATCTCTGGAAGGCTTGATAGCAGTTCATCAGTGATGTCTCCAAAAAAATCAGTGTTGACTTGTGTTGAGCCATTATCTGCAGTGTCTTGTACATGTTCAGTTTGTGGTTCAGCCTGTACCTGCCCTTCAGTATGCCCTTCAACCTGTCCTTCAGCCTGCCCTTCAACCTGTCCTTCAGCTTGCCCTTCAGTTTGAACTTCAGATTGCCCTTGAGTCTAAACCTCAGATGTACCAGTTTGAACTTCCACTTTCACTTTCCTCTTCATCAGACAAAAACAGAAATTGTTAACTCAATATACATATTTGGATTTGTTATTTCAACATACATGATAAGTATAGTAGACATACCTTTCTCTTAAGTGCATTGGGATCTTGAGTTGTGCTTTTGCAAGTTTGAGCATTGTGACCAAATTTGTCACATGTAGTACACCTATAGGATACACCTGGCAATCTCCTCCTCCTTGCACCATCTTCACCACATTCTCTGATCCTTAACTTTTTTGGCCTGCCAGGACCTCTCTTGTACATAGGGGGCATTATTGGCTCAGACTGTACTTCAGGCCACATTTCTTCACCATTAATTGGGCTTATAGCAAAACTATAGCATATGGCATACTTGTCCCTGTGGTAACAATGATCTACAAAATCTTCTGGATTTTGTTGTCTAAAACCTAGAGCAGCAATAGCATGTCTACATGGGATACCAACCAGCTCCCAGAAATTACAACTACAAGATCTCTTAGAAATGTCAACTATAAACTTCTGACCATTATAGGAATGATTCACCTCAAAAGTCTCATCCATTGCCCAGGTGGGCAGCCAATGTCCACTAAGCATGACCTCTTTATCAAGCCTTTTCCTAGGAATTGGCATTACTTTATGAGGCCATTTTTTCAGCTTTAGGGATGAGGCAGAACACCTACTCATCAAATACTTCCTAATCCACTCGCACATTGTCAAAATAGGCTTGTCTCTAACACTTAAAATGGTAGCATTAAAAGATTCAGAAATATTGTTCATCAGAACATCACACTTAGGATAAAAGGAGAAGGCATGCTTACACCAGGCCTTTGGAGGAACACCCATTAACCAGCTCCAGGCATTAGGATCTACCAACTTTAACTCATTCATCTTCTGAAGCCAACCTTGGTAGTATGTGGATTTTGCAGCTTCCATCATGAGATCTCTAATTAGGGCACCTCCTCCAATTTTTTTTTTGAAATTAGCATATAAATGCCTTAAGCAAACTCTGTGCTCAATCCTTTCAAACATCTCTTCAAACACTGCAACAAGACCCTAAAATTTTACAACCATTAGCCACACATAAACCATTCATCAAACAATGCAACAAGTAGATGTAACTTAAATCATTAAAACATACCTTTTGTTGGTCTGATATAAAGACAAATCTGCTACTATGGCCCACATCATTCATCAACAGTTCCAAAAACCATTTCCAGCTTTCTTTTGTTTCAGTCTCAACCACCCCAAAAGCAAGTGGAAAATACTGATCATTAGGGTCCCTCCCTACAGCAATTAGTAACTGACCCCCATACTTGGTTTTCAAGTGGCAGCCATCCACACCAACAAAAGGCCTGCAACCATTTAGAAATCCTTTTTTACATCCTTCAAAGCAGAAATAAAAAGAACCAAATCTTGGTGGGATGGTTGGATTTGGCCTTTCAACAGTTATTGACAATGTGTTCCCGATGTTGGCTCTATGCAATTCTGCAGCATACCTCCTCAATATTGCATATTGCCTGTCTGCATCTCCCTCCAACATCTTCTTGGCTATGAGTTTTGCTTTCCAAGCCCTACACACAGTTATACCTACAGAGTAATTTTGCCTCAGATCTTGTATAATATCAGTGATTCTAACATCCTGTGAGCTTTGCATCTTCTTCAAAACCGCCTTAGCAACCCACCTTGAATTTGCAGATCTGTTGTCTAAAACCCTAGCACATGTGTGTTTGTCTACTATGGTTTTTATAGCAAAAGTCCTCTTATGGCCCACTTTGGAGCAAAGCATTAAAAACCCACATTTGGCCCTGCACACTACCCTTACCCTATCACTTTCATTTTTGGTAAAAGTTATTTCTCTCCCATTTAATACTGACCATTCACGTATGGCATATCTAAATTCATCTAGGGAGTTGAATTGCATGCCCCACTGAAATTTAAAATCCTTATTTAAACGGTCCATTCTAAACTTTTCAAACTTTTTGACTTTACCCTTCTCACTATCTGACAAATCTGGATCTGAACTTTCCAACTCATCACTAAGATACTCATCCTCCTCACACTTTTTCTCTTTAGGCTCACTAATATCTTCAAAACCTTTTGTAGTATCCTTCATAGGTAAACCTATATCAATCCCTTCAAAACCATCAAGAATTGCAGTGGCCCTCTCATCTTCACTGTCACCTAAACCTTCAACATAATCTTCATCACTTCCTTCCATCTCAACAACCTCATTGACACACCTAGGCGACATGACTGATGCTACAGAATAATCAACATCATGCTCTATGAAAAGTTCTCCATCTATTCGATTAACACAACTATATGCAGCAAAGTCGTAACAATCGTCATCCTTTTTAAGTTGAAAATAATCTTCACATATTTCACTAATTAGAGTCCAGATTCTATAAGTCCCTTCGCGGTACCCCCAACCCATCACCAACCTATGTACACTATCCATTGTAAACTCTTCTAAACGGAGTTCAGAAACTAACGACGACACACCCCCTCTGTAAATCGTATCACCGTTGTTCAGAAGCACAAACTCACCACCATATTGGAATACAGCATTGAACATATCATTTGACTGAAATCATATGAAAACACATTAAAAACCAATACTTTAAACCTAATCATCAGGGGAGGTACCATAACCTAACTAAACATACCTGAACAATGTGAACGGATGTTCCATCTTCTGTTTGCTTCTCTGCATCCTTCTCCTTCTTCGTTTTCCTCCCTAGCTTCGTCTTTGACAACTTCTCCGACGGCTTTGACGGTGGCGGCACCTTCTTAGAAGCACGCTTCTTCTTCCCCATTGCAGTTTTTTCAGAATGGAAAACCCTAACTTTCTAAGGGGGGATTTGCATTTGGCCCTAATTATAAAATGCAAAGTGCCAGCGTGTCACCCCATGCCACATCAACATGAACATTCTGTCCACGTATGCTAAATTGAGAGAATCTGGCTCCATAAGGTTTTTCATTTTGGAATCTTTGTTTGTTAAGGGGCCAGGACAAAATTTTTTTTTAATAGGGGGGAAAACCAAATCTCGCTACTATTACAGGGGGGTGGAAGCCATTTAACCCATAAAATATTGATAGTAAAATGAATGATTAAATTAAATAATATTTAATTTAATTATGTGTATTGTATTTAGGATTAATGAACTTTTTGATCCCTCTAAATATTTCAGATTTCGTTTTTAGTTCCTCTAAATATTTTCTTCAAAGAATGGTTGTTGCACCCCAAAATTTGTCCTCTTTAGTTAAGCTATAAGTTATCCAAGACGTTTATTTCGTCGTTCAAAAAGGAAGAAAAAATAATACAAACTTTTCATGGGTTTAAGAAGATATGGTGTGAAATGTGGTTTATATAGTGGAAATACGAGAAAATTCACAAGTCTTATTTGGAAGGTGATATGAGCTGAGTTCCCGCGAGGCCCCGACTGTTTCGACGTTATCTACAACTTTCGTGTTTGACTCAGAAACCAATTCCATGAGGAAGGTTGTCGACTTTGCAAATTACTCGAGATTTCACAGTGAAAAATGGTGTTGAATGTAGGTTTTCGAACACTAAAAAGTTCATATCTCATAATCCGCTTGTCCGATTCCCTCGAGATTTCAATTGTAGCTCCGTGCCATCATTACCGAGATTTCATATGTTCAAACCGAAGACCAATTATGCACTGAAAACTCCCGGCATTTTGAAGAACGTCGTAATCTTTCGGTGAAAAGTGTATTTTCGGGTATGTCGCAACAAGTTTGAAAATTCATAACTTCTTCGATTTTTATCGTATGAAGTCCATTCCGGCGGAATTTTCTCGGAAATTTTGTTAGCTTCGATTCTTCGTCACACATGCTTGTTCAGATTTCGAGCCAAGGGATGAGTTTTATCGAGTTCTTTGAGCGGTGCGCACAAAATTCTGCACAGTCGCGCCAGATGAATCGGCGTTTCTCGTCATTCAAACGCGCGTAATTTCTTCATCGCTTATCGGGTTGAGACGATTCTCGCGGCTATGAGTCATAAATTTAGTCATCTTCGAGTTGAAGGTGGTCCCGTTTCCGAACTTCGCACCGATTCGCGTTTCCTCGAAAACGAGACAAAAAGAGATAATTAAGGGCATTTTGGACATTTCACCACTCACACTATATAAAATATTTTTCTTCACATTCTCTCATAACTTCAATTTCACCCAAAAGATCAAAAACACTTTCTCTCAATTTTCTTGGATCAAAACCACAAAAACTCACAAAACCTTCATCAATCTTCATCAATTCAAAGATCAAATCTCAAGAACAAATGAAGGTCAAAGCAAGAATCAAGAGTCTCCTTCATTGTTGAAAATCAAAATCGCATCTCTCTCCCTCTACAAGTATCTCACGCGCCACTCTCTATCTCATCTCTTGGATTTTGTTCGTGTTCGCGTCCGTGTTCATCCGATCTCACTCTCTTCATTTGATCCAGTAAATTCACTACAAACCTTGCTAGATCATTGATTTTGTTGCTTAATTTGACATTGATAATGATGACTTTTGATTGTGGATGATAGATCTATGATAATTGATAATGATAATTACTTGTTGATTGAATGATTCGTGTTGATCTTGATTATTTGATTGAATTCGAGATTTACCGGTTAATTGTTGTTGATGATGCATGTGTATTGCTTACGATCCAAGAAATTGCATGTTAAGTGTTTGATAATTGGTTTATGTGAAGCATTTGCTCTTAAATTTGTGTACTAGCACGTGATAATTTATTGTGGATTGATAATTCATGATGCCTACACTTAATTGATGCCATTTGAGGTTTGATAATGTTAGCTCTTGATGATATAATCACAATGCTTACGATTCAATGCTTGCATGCTAATTGTTTGATAGAATGTTTAATTTTGCACTTAAAGACCAATCAATTTGTTGAATAATGTGTTTGCTCTTGACTCATAGCATTGCATGTTTGATATTTGCTTGTATGTTGAACATTCATGAAGAATGGCATCATGTTTGCTTGCGAGAAAAATTCGATTTTTGGCAATTGGCACTGTTTAGGTCAACGTAAGCTCCATCTAGGTCGACCTAAATCCTTCTTGTGCGCTTCTGGTCCATTTAGGTCGACCCAGGATGAGTTTAGGTCGACCTGGAGCTGTTTTCTTTGATTCTGGACCATTTAGGTCGACCCAGGATGAGTTTAGGTCGACCTGAAGCTGTTTTATTTGATTCTGGACCATTTAGGTCGACCTAGGTCGAGGGTAGGTCGACCTAGAGCTGTGTTTTTGCTTCTTTTACTTCCTAACTTCAATCTTTCATATCTTGTTACTCGTAACTCTGATTTGCATGTTCTTTATATCGTTGGAAAGCTTGCGAAACATGATATCTTATGAGATGATTGGTATTGATTGATTGTGGTTTATTCATCTTTGTTTTCCACTTGACATTTTGTTGTTCATTTCATGTTTGCATTAGTTATTCATTTTCTCTTAGATTAGAATGCAATAATGCAATTCCGATTGCGATGTTTTGTTATATCTAACTTTTGTGCTAGTATGCAAGGCATTTAGAAAGATGCTTACCGATAATGCTTATTTCATTTGTGTTCCGCTTTATTTGCGAGACACAAATCCACTTCTTCGTATCGTGTTCTCATCTTGGAGACACGCCTTTCACTTTATACTTGTTTGTCTGGATTGCATGTTTCCTCTTGCAGGTGTATTGTGATTATGCTCGATGCGTACATTGACGCGTGATTTATTTTCACGACGTCGACCCTTGTTTTCTTACATGGCTAATCGGTGTGCTGATTATTTTCTCTTGCTTTGCTAGCTCGCTTGCGGAATCTCTGGTTTTCTTTCTTATTCTGTCGTAGTTTACGGATCATAATCCGTTTGGTTTTGATTCCGTTTCATTTTATCTTTTTCTTGCACTTTATCGCTTTTTCGCATCATCCTTTAACATGAGAAGTAGGACTTAGGCATTCATCTGGCCAAGCCCTCGAAAGAGGCTCTGTTTTTGTTGGTGTGTATATATTTGTGCTTTGCGGCAGGGAGTCATGGTGTAATAAGACCTAAAAGGCACTCCGTTAAGTCCTCGTGGAAGGCACGCGGAAAGGGTTAGCAATCAACCCCCGCCCAGTCTCATCGAGTCCGTTCGGTAAGCGCACGTTACGCGTTGCTTGCTTATGAACTAGCACAAGATCCTGTTATTGAGTATGTCAGGAAAAGGGTTCATGCAATCAGACCCCCGCATTTTCTATAGCTCACGTTGACTGACGTTGATGCTCGGTGTACGCACGCACCGTTTTCCTTTTGGATCCTTGACGGTTTGGTTGCCGAGAGGGACTCGCTCCTCTTGTCTATGGCCCGATCATTTTCGCGAGGTCTAATGCTTGGCTGACTCAGGTGATCCTCTCCCCTTGGCTATGGCGGGACCGCTTTTCTACTACTTGGCCAGTGCCAGTAGGTTGTTAGTTTTACGAGCAAGACTCGTTTGTGTGATATTCTTGTTTACTTTCGCTTTTTCCCCGTAGGTTGCTAGTTTAGTTTAGACATATACCCTTTGTATGATAACATAGGTAGCAAGCTTTCCCCCCTTAACTTAGGTTTTCCTCATGCATTCTTTAAAACACAAACCACACTCTTTGATTTTCTTTTCTTAAGAGCTTGTTATTTCCGCTCCATTCCCAAGAATAAGACTCCAAAGGTCGAGCAGCGGAGTGCGAATGTAACTCGTTCACCTAAAAAACACAAAACAAACTAAAACATGTGAGCCGAGTTACGGTAGTTCTGATTCTGCAAAACAAATACGTAGGCAGCGGGGTAGGGCCCGTGCGAGCATAATCCTTTCTTTTCCCTACATTCTGAATTCCTTTTAGTCCAGATTAGCGTAAATTTATTACACACCCATAGATTTAGACACTAGCGTGGATACCATCGAGTACGATGGGCGCGAGGAGTGCTAATACCTTCCCCTCGCGTAATCGACTCCCTTAACTTTTTCTTTGGTCGTGAGGCCGTTGTTTTATTTCTTGGTTTGCTGGCATTCCCTTCCTTTTCAGGATAAATATGCCAGTGGCGACTCTGTTGAATTTTCGCGGTAGCGAAAATGGTCCCTCTAAAAATTTTCAATTACACTTTTGATCCCTCATGCTAACGTTCGTTAACATAGTTGACATGACACTGCCAACATGACAAAGATGCTGACATGGATGCCACGTGACATATTGTCCCCATTTAATTTTTTAAAATAAATTTTATTTATAGCGACATATATTCCTTCATGAACATCATATGAAAACCCAGAATTTGTTGCTAATTTGTAGCTAATTTGCAGCTAATATGTAGCTAATTCAAACACATCATTCTTATGACCTGAACCTTTTTTTTTTCATGATTTTTTGCAATAACATTTATCACATTATAAAGATATCTCTCACAAAAATTTAATTTTTTTTACTTGAGATGAATTAAATATAAATTTTTTACGGGTCAATTTTCTTTAGTACAGAAACAAGAAAAACATTAGCATATGATTGATTTTTAGGCTACTATTTTTCAAGGAATTAGATGATAACACATAAAAACTATCTGAAAAGTTTCATGGCATTTAGAATAAGTCTCAATTTATTTTGATTTTCTGATCGAAAGACATATGTGTTTTGATCAAAAAATCAAAATAATCCGAGACTTATTCAGAATGCAATTAAAGTTTGCATATATTTTATATATGTTATGATATAACTTCATATAAAATAATAGCTTAAAAATCAATCATATGATAACGTTTTCCTTGTTTCGGTTATATAGAAATTTGACTTTGTAAAATAATTCATATTTAATTCATCTCAAGTAAAAAAAAATGGTGAGAGATATCCTTATAACTTGATTATCTTTCTTGCAAAAAAATCATGAAAAAAATAAATTCTAGGTCATAAGAATGATGTGTTTGAATTAGCTAGGAATTAGCTACAGATTAGCTGAAAATTAGCTATGGATTAGCTACAAATTTTGGGTTTTTATATGATGTTCAGGTTAGCAACGAATTTTGTGATGGAATATCTTTCGCTATAAATGAAATTTATATAAAAATAATAAAATGGGGACAGAGTGCCACGTGGCATCCATGTCAGCATCTTTGTCATGCTGGCATTGCCATGTGGCAGTGCTACATCAGCTCTATTAACGAAAGTTAGCATGAGAGACCAAAAGTGTTGATGCAAAATTTTAGAGGGACCATTCTTTGAAGGAAATATCTAGAAGGACTAAAAACGAAATCTGAAATATTTAGAGGGACCAAAAAGTTCATTAATCCTAGTATTTAAATTATTTAATACATTAACACATATATAATTTATTTGATTGAATATATTTTAATTAAATAAATGAGAATTGACAATTAATTAAATTAAATATGATTTAATTTAATTAATTTTTATTTAATTAAAAAAGTTTAATTAAATATAATTAAGATTGGACTTATTTTGAAAATTTGTAAATTAAGAGCATTATAGTTTTAGAAACTCTATATAACTAAAGGAGTTTTTCATCTACTAATCCTAGTTATCGCCATTCTCGAAAAAACAATTAGCATCACGTTCTCCTTTGTACTTGCATGGACTTTGTATAAATGATGATATTTTCCACATTCTTGATCAAAGTTAAACCACGTTTTAAAAGGTATTTCGATAATCAAAACTTTGATATTTGTTTGTGATTAATAATTTAATTAAGGTCCGTTCATCAAGATTGTTCCGCTTAGATGATCAATTTTTGAAAAAACCCTCATAAATCCCCACACATGCTTGATATGCTCGTCTAGATCTCCCGAGCCATCGTAGTTCTCCAACTTGGGAGGTTTCTCGAGAGATTTAGAGATGTTACTACCAATGATCCACTTCGGTAACATGTTCCTCTTCCTCTTGGGAGCCAGAGCCTTGATATCGTGCCTTTCATCTCTTCAAAAGTAGTATAACGTTAGGGTGCAGTGGGGATGAAGATTCTCTGGTGGAGTGTGAATATCTCCTTTTCCCTTGGAACCACGTGGCGGGGTATGGTGCTTTTAATGTAGGTTGTGGTATGAGGATATAGGGACGATTTTGCATGAAAAAATGGTGTCAATAAGAATCAATTTTTACTCAAATGCTTGATCATCTTGTGAGGCAGCCTTGTGTACATAATGGTCCATACGAGGAGCATAATGTAATTTTTTTCTGATTCAAAGTGCTATTTCTGATAGAAAGTGTGAACTATGTTGTAGCACCATGTTATAGACAATATTAAGAAAATCGATAGCCCCATGCATACCTAGTTTGGCTTACAGCTGTTTGGAGGCTTTGAAGCATCTCTTTTCCAAAAATCAACGGTTGTGATGTAGGTTGCTTCAAGGTTTGGCCTTGGAGTTATTGTTGAAAAAGACTGGAAAATCGGAAGGACTTGGAACCTTGACTGATTGTCAGAGGGACTGGATTTTGTAGTAGAATGAGAGGTCATCTGGACAGAATCATTCTCTACCGTAGGAGGAATATTGATTGTTGCAGTGACTATAACGGTGGCGCTGCGTTGATCAGATGATCGAGTAGCTTTGGATGTTGCCATTGTTTCACGAGCTAGATCGATGATTCGAACAAGACAATGATTGGATGTTTCGTGAATCACGGTGAAGAAACCATGGTTTCTCGTGGAATTTTACGGGAGTTAGATGTTATATTCTCTCAGACGACGCCATTGTTTCATTCATGAACCCGAATAATTGATGACGGAGTGAAATGAGATTCATATGCGGCAGAGCGAAGTAGATTTACAAGGTTAGTACTCCAACGTCCAAATGATTGAATGAGTGAGAAGTAGTTTGAGTGTGAGAGCGAATAAAATCCTTAAATTTAACGCATGCATAGGTTTATAAAATTTAGGCAGTTATAATTGCTTCCGCTTAATTCGACGTTTCGCATGGATCACTGTGCGATTAGATCTAACTGTAAGAACTTAGCAGGAGGTCAAAATTATGTGCTTTGCGCTTGAACGGTGTCGAATTACGTATTTCGTGCTTGAGCAATGTTACACTTGTTTCTCGTGCCTTTCCTCAATGTTGATTTGATCTTGATGCGTAAGTCTTATGAGCTGCCGATAACATATTATTTTTAAAGGGGACAACTTCTCTACCCATCTCAAAAAGTTGGGTAGAGTACCTTCAACCAATTAAAAGATCCCATTTAATTTTAACATATTTAATTAATTATAAAATCATACAATTATTTGATGTTTTCAAGAGATTTTACATTGGAGGTAACTTTACCCAACTTTTTGAGTTGGGTAGATAAGAATTCACCATTTTTAAATTCACACGTCTCTGGCTTCAGCTGTCTCTTTGCTCTTTAAGTTCAAAGATTTACTTTCTAAAAGGTGTGTAAAAAATGTATAAAAATAAAATTTTAAAAAAAAAAAAGTTGTGAAGAATGTGTATCAAGATAGTACGTATATATCACATGCTAAAAAAAAAAAACAATATTGTCGTAGCTATTTTATATTTTACAATTATTTTTATGCCCCAATTTGCAAGCAATTTCGTTGATGTATTTTTTCGTTAAGTAACATTCCTCAATAAAACAAGGTAGCGCATATGGGGTTAAAATCCTCTCCATTTTTTTCTCTCTCCATTTACTCCATTACTATACTTTTATGTGTAAACAACACCACATGTGACATATATTTAATGATTATTTAATTTTATACATCTAAAACTATAGTAATGGAATTTTCCATTTTTTTAAGGAAATGGAGAGGATCCATACCCGCGCATGTGGTAGTAGAAAATACTCTCACAAAACACTCTTGAAAATTTGTGTTGAAAATGCGTAGCGGTGTTAGTAGTCATAGTCAGACATAGGCTCATTCATTGTTTTAAAGGAATCTCTGACATTGCAAATGCAGACATTTACTTCAGAAGGAGCACCCATTTTTTTCTTTTAAAGAGTCTACCAACAGAACATTCACACTTCTATTTTAAAACATGAGATTATAACTTATAATTTATATTTATCCAATTATAATTTTTGTAACTTAATTTTAGATAATTTATAAAAATAGCTTAAGACATATAAATCAATAATTTTATTTATTTATTTATTTTAAAAATAATTTATATAAGTTTATTATACATAAACATTTATTTTAATAAACAATAATGCTACAGTATTGAGAATAGCCTATCCCATCAAATAAATGGCTCGCATCTTTTTACAATAATGAATACAGTATGAGTCTATCATGTTTGTCTTTTATTTCTTTATGTCTGTTCCCTTTTTATTTTTATATAAATTTTATTTTTATCAAACTCTCAATATAAACTAGTACTTAGCACTTACTTTTGAATAGATATTTGCTTCATACATAATATGCATGTTATTCGATGACTCGGTCTAAGCCAATTAGACACAAAAAGCCATCACACATAGTGATAGTGACATATGAGTAATGAGTTTTTCTTTCTTACCCAAAATAATACATAGCACTATGTCGACTGGTGCCTCAAAATTGCATATACTAGAAAAATGAATTTTTAACTTTTCTTCTTAATACTGATGCTTCCTCCGGTCATAATTATAAACAAAAAATTCTCGTTTTAAAATTATGAGTAATAAATATATATATATGATACATAAAAGACCACGTATATTTATTATTCAATGAACCAAGAAAAATATTTACTTATAATTATGGTTTGAGAGGGTACCTTTTTCCCTAACAAATCAACCAAACAACACACACAAAAAACACTCACACATGTAACATGTCACAGACTTTTCATTGCCGTGGATTTGTTAAACTTACACCCACCCTCACTTAATTTGACTAACATCCACCAAAACTTCTACTACTTAGCTTCATTTAACTATACAGCATATTCCACACCCTCCCACCAAACCATACAAATAATACATTAAACTTGTATTTCATCTATTCTTACTCAACCACTCAATTCCAAAAAAAATTAATTATACTCTCATGAAAAGAATGGGAAGAAAATGCCCATTTTCTTCTATTACTATACAATTTTAAACTAATCCATTTTGCAAACTCCAGCTAACATCTAACTGCTTTTAGGGTCAAACTTTAATTCAATTATTCAATTATTATCTCTAAGCTACTATTTAATAAAAATAAAATTATATTATCACTTTCTTTTCATGAAAGAAATTTCATTTCACCATTACATCACATAACTTAATCATAAAACCTTCATTCTTCATCAAAACTCATCAAATGGATGAAGAACATGTCAAATCCAAAACTTCTCTCTTAGCTCTCTTCAAATCATCACCTTCATCTTCATCATTATCTTATTCTTCTTCTTCTTCCTATTCTTCTTCTAATACTTCTTCTTCTTCTACTTCTTCATACACTGCTCAAAATGCTATCCATTCATTCACTCCGGTTCGAACCGGGTTCAAGGCTTCACACCACAGCCACGTGGCAAAAAATGAAGCTATTGAAAGCATGGGAATGAGATTCTTCAATGATATTTTCGGCCACGGCGGAATACTGAAATGGAAGGATGTAGAAAACCGGTTCGACCGAGTCGCTTGGACCGGAAACTCCCCTGAACCGGTAATGTCATGGCCCGAATTCGGTTTTTGCATTGGTGAGTGTGACAATACATGAAATTAATTAAGTCAAACATTTAATTTAATTCATACTCATAACATTAATTATTATCATCTCAAAACTGTTTCAATGATCATAATAATAATTCATGACGATTATGATAGCCAAAAACGGTGTCGTTGATAAGTCAATTTCATGTCTTTTCTATTTGCCTTGTGGCACCGCTAAGAATCAATAAAGCACTTAATTAGCCACCTTACCCATGTTCTATGCATACACTAAGTTGCCACTATATAAGACAACTTGTATTATTCATTTTTTTCATATACTTTACTTTATTTCAATTATGAGTAATGTTAATGTTAATTAATTAATCAACAATTTTTCTTATCTACTATATACCTACCTGATTAATTTAATCTTTTTTTTTTTCAATTATTAATTTATAGGCATAGGAATGCAATCATCACCAGAATTGGCTAGAGAATTGCTAAGGGCACTAAGAGGATGCCAAGATTGGAAATCAGATATCACAAAAACTGAATTGCATAGTTTTTGGTTACGGATGAATGAGGATTCTTTTAACTCAAGAATGCGAATGTTCTTTGACATGTAAAAAAAAAACATCTATATTAAATAAACTCCGGTTAATTAATTTTTATAATTTTGTAATTTTTGTCTTTGTTTTTGTTGACTTTAGGTGTAACAGAAACATGGATGGAAGAATTACTGAGACAGATATAAAACAGGTTTTTATTTATTTTTTTATTTTATTTTATTTTATTTTATTTAATGAATTAATAAACATTAATTAAGTTATACTAATTGATGATATTATGCAGACAATATTATTAACCGCTTCTATAAATAAGCTATCGGTGACACGTGATGAAGCAGAAGATTATGCAGGTTTGATAATGGAATCTGTGGATAAGAAAAACAAAGGCTACATTGAGGTAGTACTAATTAATTATTAATTAATTATTAATAATGATAATGAAAAATATATATAATATAATATAATATAATATAATAATTATTATTGGTGACATATAAATGTGTAGATAAGTGAAATGGAGAGTGTATTGAAGTCAAGTTTATTAAAGGAACATTCTCCAGTAATGAAATTAAAAGAAATTATACAAGAGGAGAGTGATGATTATGAAGAAGAACAAGAAAGAATGTCTAAAACAGAAGTGTTGTTTAGAACATATTGGAGACGTTGTTGGGTTGTTATGATTTGGTTGATAGGTTGTTTAGGTTTGTTTGTTTGGAAATTTGAACAGTATCGTAGAAGATCAGGTTTTGAAGTGATGGGTTATTGTCTTCCAACTGCTAAGGGTGCTGCTGAGACATTGAAGTTCAATATGGCTCTTGTTCTTCTTCCTGTTTGTAGAAATACAATCACTTGGTTAAGAAAGGATCGTCGTCTTAACTATGTTGTTCCTTTTAATGACAACATTAACTTTCATAAGGTAAGTGTATTTTTCCCTCTGCATCTGATATCTCTGCACAGCTACCAACTCAAACATATGATATCTGATATCTTTGAATAGCTACCAATTAAATTAATTAGTATATGATAGTTTGTTTGTGGAATATATATGCAGCTTATTGCAGGAGGAATAGTGGTGGGTGTGATACTGCATGGTGGGACACATCTTACCTGTGATTTTCCAAGAATTAGTGATTCAGACAAATCAATTTTCCGGCAAACAATAGCGGCGGGATTTGGCTACCACCAACCTACCTACATGGAAATTTTGGCCACAACAGAGGTGGCAAGTGGGATTGGGATGGTGGTGTTAATGGCCATTGCGTTTTCACTTGCAACAAAGTGGCCAAGGCGTCGGTCGCCTGTGTTGCCCTTGTCCCTCAGAAGGGTCACTGGTTATAACACCTTTTGGTATTCTCACCATCTGTTTGTTGTTGTCTATGTATTGCTCATTGTTCACTCCATGTTCTTGTTCTTAACCGACAAGTGGATCGAGAAAACGGTATGCCTCTCCATTCTAGTTACTATAATGTTACTACTTTCTTGATTGAAATCAGAAGAATGTAATGATTATATATGCTACTAATATTAGGTGGTTGTTATATGCAGACATGGATGTACATTGCTTTTCCAGTTTTATTGTATGCCGGAGAGAGGATCTTTCGAGCCATTAGATCAGGATCTTATGAAGTTGATATTATGAAGGTATTTGATCAACTTTCTTTATCTTCAAAATATGCATAAAATCTTCAGGTTTAACTTTTCTGTTTCATATGATCAAATATTTACCGATTTCTTTCTTTGATTTTCCATGCAGGCTAGTCTCTATCCAGGAAAAGTTCTGCACCTCAAAATGCAAAAACCAGACGGTTTTAAGTACAGAAGTGGCATGTATATATTCATCCAGTGCCCCCAAATTTCGCCCTTTCAATGGTATTCATTCAACACTCAACATTTCACCATTTTCATCTAATATCAATCTAAGGCATTCTTGCAGTATTTTTGAATTTCTTTTGGCTAAATTTTCAGGCACCCATTTTCCTTGACATCAGGACCACAAGATGAGTACCTCAGTGTGCACATTAGAACTCTCGGTGACTGGAGCTACCAAATATATGCTCTATTCCAAGAGGTAAAGATGACATTTTTTCTAAAATGCAGAAGTATATACTTTTCAAGATTCTGCAGTCTCAAATTTGTTAGTGCAATATTCTGCAGGCAGTGTTGTCCGGGTTACAAGGGGGTCCAAAACTGTACATAGACGGCCCTTATGGTTCTGCTTCTCAAGACCATGTAAAGTATGACATTCTGGTACTTATTGGACTTGGCATTGGAGCCACGCCTTTCATTAGCATCCTCAAAGATGTTGCTAATGGTGTCCAGACGTCACAAACTGATCATGTAAACTTCTTTTGTTTTGTTACTATTTTTTTTCTTAGATGTGTGTGTGATAGTGCCTTCCCTAAAATTCAATTTCTCTGCTTCTATTCTATGAAACAAATGACACATTTGGACATTTGAAAATAGAGTGGTCTCAGAGAATGCAGCTTAACAAAGGGTTCACCATCAAAAGCTTACTTATATTGGGTTACAAGAGAACAAAACTCCTTTGATTGGTTTAGAGATGTAATCAAGGAAATTGTAGGTTCAACCAAACAAAAGGTATGTATGCAAACTGCAACTTATCTTAAATATGTAATTAAGATCTTCAAGCATTTTCTGACCATTATAGTTTTCTTGTAATATTTTTAAGTCGGTTGTGGAGATGCATAACTTCCTGACCAGTGTATATCCTGAGGGAGATGTTCGTTCGGCTTTACTAAGTGTCATTCAGGCATTAAACCATGCCAAGAATGGCATCGACATAGTTTCTAGGACTCCTGTAAGTGCATCTTATTCTTAACTTTGAGCATTATATGTATAGCCAAATCATGAAAAATTATATTATTTTGTCGGAATTTTCAGATACATACACATTTTGCTCGACCGAATTGGTTCAACATATTTTCCAGATTGGCTCGCAAGCATGTAGGAGCTAAAATTGGTGAGAAAAACATTTCTTGTAATTTAGGTTAAAGCTTCATCCAACCCTTCAATTTTGAGGTTAAATATTTTCTTCTAAGCTAACTAAGAATGTGAATTTTCTTATACAGGAGTTTTTTATTGTGGACCATCTAACCTAGCAACAGAATTGAAGAATCTGTGCACCAAATTTTCCACCAAAACCACAACTAGATTTGTTTTCCACAAGGAAAATTACTAAACTTGCATACGAAAGAATCATATCTATACTATCAATTTCTCAATCAGAAAAGCATAGTTACCTTCAAAATCTTTACCAGTTACCTTCTGTTTTGCCAGAGAATCTGTAAATATACATATCCGCAGACCGCAGTTTGGCAATAGATAAATGAAAGAATATACAACTATACATCAATAATAGCCCTTCTCATTCCTCATTGTAACTGTAATTTTGAGAATCTTAGTGGGCTAGTTTGGTATTTCACGTACACCTGAATAAGCAGCAAATCACACTGTCAAAAATAAATACAAACAATGAATAAATATTATATAGTTAATAATCATGAATAGTCTTTGCAAGAAGATATATCTAGATATGTATAATGTATTCTCTTGTATGCTATATAATCACTAAAATGCACACATTTTACAGACAAATGCATTATCCATTTTATGCAATATGCAGATTCGTCTCAAGTTTTTGGAGACTCTGTGATTGGTAACTGCAGTTTAACTATGACAAAACAAATAAAGGTTATATTTAACCATGATTTAACCGTGGCATTATGTTATGAGCCCTATTTAGGGTGACAAATTTTAGGCCCTATGCGATCCTCAAAGACGGCTCCGGCAACATGTATAAGAAATGATATAACTCACTTGTCTTTTTAAATCTTTTACACCATTTGATCATAAGTTCTTCAACACTAGCATCCATGCGAGTACCAACTCCTCCCCAAACAAGCATGTGTGTTAGATCCCCAATAGATGAGCCAGTCACTTCATAAATAGGTTTAAACCCAAGTCTTGTGTAGAACCTAATCAACTGTTTTTACAAAGAAAAAAAAAACATCAAAGAACCATTCTAGGACTAATCCAATGTATCATAACAGGTAATGACCTATCTACCCTTTATAATAAACAAAGTCTATATAGCAGATAGTAAACAAAATAGTGAAGTTAGGGATAAGCTTGGTAATTAAGAAGAGGACCTTAGAATGGTAAAGATCAGAATCATTGATAGCAAGTAGTTGTGCAGTTTTGCAACCAGAATCATATCCATGTCGAATAGCAACAGCTCCAATATACAAACCAAGTCCAAAGATTGATTTTTCCATGCCAAGTGTTTCTCTTTGAAGTTTAATAGAGTCCAAGTGAAGAATACTACCTTTTCCGAACCAGATTCTTATCAAGCCCTCAGCTTTTCCAAGCTCTCTATCTGTTATCAAACTCTTTGCTGTGATTCTGAAAAAGGGTCCTAGAGTTTGGAGGTGAAGGTCGAGTTTTTGTGATTTTGATGATTCTAGAATTTCGGACATGGTTGGCAGTGGAATTGATTCGTTGGTGGCTTTTGCAGTAATGCATTTGAATCTGTTGGTTTGTGGTGAAAGAGGAAGATGGTGGATTCTGGTTTGGATTGGTGGGTTTGTTTGTAAGTTTAGGTTCATCGTGGAGAAAAAACGAGCAATGATAAAGAGTAGCCATTTTCATAAAACATAAGGTAGGAATATTGAGAAATGAGATAAGTTTCAAAGATTTTTATTTTATTCTTTAAAAAAGTTATATTTAGATTATGAAAATAAAAAAAAGAAAAATTATTCTTAGAATCTTAGTATCCAAAAGAAAAACAATGGAGAATAAATTCTCATTATTGATGAAATTGGAATTAGACCAATTTATTTTTATAAAAGTCTATTTTAGTAAGTATTAACTAAAAAATACTTAAATGCAACTTAAGGTGCATGTTGCTAAGACACACCTTCATAAAAATAAGTGGATGTATTTTAGCAAATTCCATATGAGCCTGCTAAAATACATCCACTTGTTTTTATAAAGGTGTGTTTTAGTAAATTTTAACTAAAAATAGTTAAATGCACCTTAAGGTGCATGTTGCTAAAATAGACCTTCGTAAAAACAAGTGAGTTTACGTTATCAAATATATATATATATATATATATATATATATATATATATATATATATATATATATATATATATATATATATATATATATATATATATATATATATATATATATACTAGTGGGAAACCCGTGCGTCCGCACGGGTTCTGGTGCGGGTTGGATCTGGTTTATCAAATAATTTTTTTATATCAAATTAAAATATCGAAGTTTTAATTTTTAAGCAAAAATATTAAATTGATAAAAAATAATTCAAATTTTTTTTTTATAAAATATGGTATAATAATAAAAAAATAATGTATGAAATATTTTCGATTCCACTTACTAAACATGAATAAGAGTAATATGCAATTGAATGTATGTTATAAAATTAAATCGAAAGTGGGATATCCGTGCGTCCGTACTTGTTTGGACTGGACCGGGTACATAATTGCCTACGTTTTTAAAAACAACTATTGTTCTTAAAAACTATTAAACAACTATTGTTAAAAAAAAAAGAAAAAAAAATATTTTTGTAGGGTTGATAGAGTTGTAATAATAAAATGGTTTATAAAGTTTAATAAATTAGATAAATAAATATTTAAAATCAGAATTAGTTGAACATCAATAGAAAAATAATTTTACATAAAAGTGCAAAAAGAGAATGATTTAAAAGAATTTTTAAAAAGTAATACATTACCCATGCGTCCACATGTTACTGGTGTGTTACCCGTGCTTTCACATGTTATTGGGTGTGTTACCTGTGCGTTCACACGTTACTGGTATGTTAGTCGTGTGTCCACATGTTACTGGTATGTTACCCATGTGTTCGCATGGATTTTGGTATGATTACACTGTGTTCACACGTTACAGGTGTGCTACCCGTGCGTTCACACGTTACAGGTGTGCTACCCGTGCGTTCACGCGTTACTGATATGTTACCCGTGTGTTCGCACGAATAGTGGTGTGGGTTGGACTGTGTTTATCAGATACATTTGATCTATAGTAAAAAGATTGAAAAGTGTTTTCATATGAAATTGAAATATAAATGTTTTATTTGTTTAAACAAAAAATAGTAAATTGGAAAAAAAATCAAAAATAGTACTCCCTCCGTTCCTATTTAAGTGTCGTTTTAGAAGAATTTTTTTGTTCCTATTTAAGTGTCGTTTTATAATTTAATGTTATAATTTGTCAATTATACCCTTATTTTCTCAATAAATCCACCTCACATTTTTCAATTAGTTATTGAAAAAAGAGAGTGTATGAATGAATTTATTTGGAAAGAGAAAAATAAATAAGGGTATGATAGGAAAATTAACTCTAATAATCCACTATCTTGGTTGAAGAGCTTTTTGCTAAAATGACACTTAAAAAGGAACGGAGAGAGTATATATTTATAATAACCCATGCGTCCGCTAAGGTTCTGGTGCGGACCGCTGATATGTCACAAGTTAGTCATGAGAAATCAAACCCATTAGAAAATATCCAAATATTATTGATAAAAAGAAAGAAAAAAAATAGATTGCAAATAATTGTATAAGTTTTCTAAAACTTCTATTGTTAAGAAAAACTATTAAACACAAAATTTGTAAAAAAATCAATTGTGAAAAATAGAAAGAAATTATTTTTTTTAAGATCCATTGAGTTGTAATATTAAAAGATTTATAAAATTTAATAAATAAGACAAATAAATAATCAAAACCGTGCGTCCGTACAGATACTGGTGTGTTACCCGTGTGTTCACAATGATTTTGGAATGGTTACCTATGCATTCTCACGAAACTGGTGTGTTACTCGTATGTTCACACGGGTACTGGTGTTGACCGATATTCCTTTTCTAGAAATAATTTGAATTTAAGTAAAACAAAAATTAAAATTAAAATTAACTTATATTAAAAAATTAAGATTAAAATTGAATAAAAAATATATTGATGAGGCAATAAAATAGTAGTTTTAAATGATTTAAGAAAAATTAGGTTCTAAGTGATGCATTTTATTATAAGAGTATACTAAAAAGACAAAATCTAAATAATATTATTTTAATATATTGATTGGAGTTAGTAAAAAAAATAAAAATAAAAAGAAGTACGAATGAATAATAAAAAGTGTATTTTTAGAAGATAAGAAGTACAAATTTGAAAAGGTTGGTTAAATTACTCTCAAGGTCCTTTAAGTTATTTAATTCAGTGTTTTAAAAACCGGACCGGACCGGCCGGTCGGACCGGTTGGACCGGGAACCGGCCAGGTAACCGGCTGGGTTCACTTGACGGATCGCCCTTGTCGTTGAACCGGAGGAAACCGGTGCGAACCGGCATGAACCGGAAAAACCGGTGGTTCGTGTGAACCGGTGGTTCAATAGCTTTTCACGTTTTCATTCTGATTCAAACACAACCCATCCTATTTTCAATTTTCAGAAAGGGGAAACGAAGAATACGAAAGAACAACAACAGCTGCCGTTTACTAGAATCTCCGCCGGCGGCCGTTTTCTTCCCCGCCACCGCGCCTTCATCTTCGATCTTGCCGCCCCACGGTATGTTTTTTCATTGTTGATTCCGATATGTGTTAAAAATTTCCGTTCAGTTTACCTCAAAAATCTCCGTGATGGAAATATCGCAAATCATTGGTAGCTTATATTTCTACCTTCGTCATTTCTTTATCCCCTCCCTGTTTGGATTTTTGGGTATTTTTGGATTTGGATTTGTTGGAAAAATGAGATTTTGAATTTCTGGATTTAAGAGGTTGTTGAAGAAATGAGATTTTGAGTTGCTGAGTTTAGGGGTTTTTTGGATTCTAAGTTTACTAGTGTTTATTTTGATTTGAAAAGATTATCTTGAATTGAAGAGATTGTGTTTATGGTGATTTGAAGAGATACTATTGAAGCAGATGGAAGATCTGAAGCAGGTGGAAGATTTGAAGAGATTGTGTTTTCTGTGTTAATTTTTTTGTTAATATATATATATATTCATTTATTTTAAGAGATTTGAAGATTAGAACATTTGTGATTAATTATTCATGATTTGTTAATATAAATTTATTTTTTTGTTAATATATATCCTTGTCTTGAAGAGATTTAAAGATATGAAGAATTGTTATTATTTATTTATTTATTTTGGAGAAGATTTAGAAATATTTATTTTTTTGTTAATATAAGATTAGAAGATTTGTAATTATTTATTTATTTTGGAGAAGATTTTTTAATATATATTTATTTTTTTGTTAATATATATTACTGTATTTAAGAGATTTGAAGATTATTAGAAGATTTGTTATTATTTATTTTGGAGAATATTTGTTATTATTTATTATTTATTATTTATTTGAAGAATATTTGTATACATATTGTTTAAATTAGTATTGCTCAGTCACTATTTTAAATAATGCTTTGCTATCCTGCCACATCACTTTTTTTCAAAATTTAACGGAAAGGATTAAGTTAGCTAACAGAACTGTTTTTAAAGGACTTATATGTAACATTTATTAGGTAAGGGACTAAAGTGAAACCTGAAATTAAGTTAAAGGACTTCAGGACTAATTAGGCCTAATTTTTTAGATATTGAATGATCCGGTTCAACCGGTTTTATACCGGTTTAATGGATTATATAGTTTTATTATAATGACAGGTTTAATCCGGTTTAATCCGGTTTGGTCATGCGGTTCGACCAGTGACCCAGTGGTTCGACCGATGAACCAGTGACCCAGTACCCTTACCGGTTTGATGATCGGTCCGGTTTTTAAAACATTGATTTAATTGTAACAGTTTGGTCCTTCAAGTTTTTTTTGTAATAACTTGGTTCTTTATGTTATCAAATGTGTGCACCATTATCCTTTTTTAACCGAGAAAATATGCTAATTGTGAATGCAATTATTTTGAGGGATGTAAAAATGATGAAGTGCTTCCAAAAACACAACAATCAACATGTCTAAATGATTAAAATGAGAGAAAAAATGAGGCAGATATCACCCAAAAGGACCAAGTTGTTACAAAAAAAACTTGAAGGACCAAACTGTTACAATTAAATAACTTAAAGGACCTTGGGAGTAATTTAACCTTTCGGTTTTATAGCCAAAGGTTGTACTATTTAACAAATATAAACAAAAAGGTGAATACTTACACAATGGAAGTGATTGGATGTGGAATTGACCTGTACCCCACAAAATATGGACCAAAGCTATGATGAAAAACAGTGAACACAGCTTGCAAAAAAGTTGGTTTTCTTTAATCATATGGTTATTATCCAAGGGTCAATGAGATATTCTGCTGTAATTTTCGATGTATTATAGCTGATGGAAGGACACAGTGACTCAATGAGGATAATGGATATTCTCACGCCTTCTGTGTTCAGGACAATATCCTACATAACATAATTGGTTTATAGACAATACAGAATAATATATTAAAAAAACTAATATGTCTACAATGTAACATTTGTTTGTTGCTACAACTTAGGCCATAAAATTCTCTACCAAACATACCTTTAAATGAAAATGAGACATCCATGTATTGAATAAGCATATAGCGTTCTTGTTAATACCAATTGTTATCATTCATCAAATTGTTAAAGTGTTAATTACACAAGTGAAAGAGATATATATGATTTGTTTAAGTTGTTATGTGTCTTTAGTTCTACTTTTAATTGAAGTCAAATTGTATAAGAATAAAAGATGAAATGGAATAAATTTATCCCTCTCTCCAAATCCTAGTTTATTTGGATATTAATGCACAACAAATTTCCAACAGATCAATTGCAAGCATGACTTAGTAACTGGCCTATAGGAGTTCTGCAGTAGAGCCTGATATCCTCTTCAAATGTTCATGCAACATTGTATTGACTGTACTTATGGGACAATCCCCTTATAACTTTTATTGACATCAACTATGTTAAAATCAATTTACATAATTGCAGTCATATTTCATTTTGGTATTACACAATTGAATAGTTATCTGCATGATTCTTCCATCCAATCTCTTAATATTTACAACACTACTTGTTGCCACAGCATGAAATTCCTTATTATCATAATTTCCATCTTTGTTTCCACCAATCTGCACTCAGAAAGTATCAAATAAGTTAATCCAATTCCAAAACAATTTGCATTAGATTGAATTTATAATTTGAAGAGCCAGGAACATCATAAAGCTCATCTAAAAAAAAGAAATGGAGGAAGAAGAACATCATCTAATTTCAACAACAAAACTTATGTTATGTGAATCATTGACACAACCACACATTTAAAAAGTACTGACACTCTCATTGCTCCATTCTATATGATAGTGTTGGTAGTATCCAATTCCAGGCGATTCCTGAATTCCTTTCTGTCTGAATTAGTTCTTGCGCAATCAGAGGCCGAATATCAACAGCTTGGTAAGGAAAACACCTAGCAATGGAAAACATATATAATAGACACCAAGGAGAGCCCATCGGTAGTATAAGCAATGCAAGATGGAAAAGATCTTCATTCTGTCTACAAAATTTGCTTTTAAATGCTTTATTTGAAAACTGATCAATTCCTTCAATTTAAGTATTAGAAGTCCTTGAACCTAATGCTGTAGGCATACAAAACAAAGATAGTTAGCCAATCATAGTTTGAAGAATAAGGATACTCATACCCTCTAAGTTAAATTAGCTTTTCTCACTCAATTAGAATTGAACAAAGACAAACAATACTGGATGGTCACCTAGGCATGTTCTAGAAGATTGTAGAAACAGAGAGATTAAAGAGTTAGTAAGGCATTCAGAAATATAGTAAGGCACTCAAATGAATATCATAGATGAAATATTGATTTGTATGCTCACAAGATCCATAACAGTAGAAAATGTAGAAACAACCCAAGAACACTAACAAAATCAAAAACTCCAAAACACAAGACAACAAAGTTCTAGTTCAACCCACATAATCTAACAGTGTGAAATATCAGGAAGAATAGAGTAAATGCTACTTAAATGGAAAAATAGAGTAACTAACTACAACTTACATGGAACATGATAAATTGTAAGTTTACACCTTGATGAAGCTATTGGACATGGTTGTAACAGTCTTTCTATTTCAGGCTTTCCATTGGACATGATTGCAAAACAAATATACTCAGTCATTTTGGTCAAGGTTTTTAACTGAATCAATACACCCCTATGCCCTTCCTTCTAATGATGCAATACAAATTTAGAACCAATATTTAACTAATGCAAAACAAAGATACTCTTTCATTCTGGTAAACATACTTCTCGATTTTAAATTAAACATATGTTATACCCGCTGCTATAACAAATCGGTCCTTGCACTGAAGTCTAAGAGCTGAACTTGACGCCGCCACCAAATACATCCCTACGGCGGCCTAATCATTCTGCAGCAAACAACTTTAACACGCAAAGCCATCCCCACAATGTACCAATTTCATTATTAACCTGCAAATGAAAAACACCCAAATATCAGTACCATATCAAAGCTGCATTTAAGTGAAGAGGTTCAGATCAAGCTAAGTGAAAAATCAGATGAACATACATTCAATAGATGCATACATCTTGGATGCCAATACCAGGACACCTTGCAACATGAAAAAAACATCAAACTCAAATTCAGTCAAAAGCTAATATACCATAAAAAAACACATCAAGCAGCTCATGGAAGTTTTCACCTAATATTCCTTACACGTACGGTACGAAAGCCAAGGGTCACTCCATAGACATAACCAAATTTCAATACCTCTATTAAACGACATAACACTAACATAACCTAGCAAATTACATACCTCAAGTAAAAAAAAGAAAAATAAATATAATATCAAGTATATTAAAATTAGAAAGTCCAAGAGATTATATTTAGATTATGAAAATAAAAAAAAAAGAAAGATTATTCTTAGAATCTTAGTATCCAAAAGAAAAACAATGGAGAATAAATTCTCATTATTGATGAAATTGGAATTAGACCAATTTATTTTTATAAAAGTCTATTTTAGTAAGTATTAACTAAAAAATAATTAAATGCAACTTAAGGTGCATGTTGCTAAGACACACCTTCATAAAAATAAGTGGGTGTATTTTAGCAAATTCCATATGAGCCTGCTAAAATACATCCACTTGTTTTTATAAAGGTGTGTTTTAGTAAATTTTAACTAAAAAATAGTTAAATGCACCTTAAGGTGCATGTTGTTAAAATGGACCTTCGTAAAAACAAGTGAGTTTACGTTATCAAATATATATATATATATATATATATATATACACTAAAACATGTGACAAATAAGAGTAACATCCCACTTAAATTGGAGTGTGAATTATGCAAAGCTCTAACTTAATATTAAATATTATTCCATTAAGTAAAAAATAAGTTGGTATTACAATCATCAAGAGACACATATGACATAGAACATACTCCATTTATAGTCTAGCAGCATCTCTAAAAATAAAATCACATAGACATAAAAAACATTAATCATAGTTTGTATGAGAGAGTCTTTAAAATCTGGTCTTTAGAATCTTGATTTAGAGTCTAGTGTTCCTCAGAGCTTGTTGAGCGTAACTGCTCAATATTAAAATGGATAAGGGTTATACGGTTTATATCTTGTGTTCAACATAGACATGAGAAAAAATGGGTAATTGTACACATAATAATGATCACATAAAGGTTTCATTAGATCACATGAAATTTGTGTCACTTGGGTAGAAATGATGTGTTGTGAGATATCACTCGTTGTTTGTTATATTAAATATGTGATTTAATATAATTGTAAACGTTATGACAACCTACAGGATCACACACATAAGAAAAAATTGATAAAAGGTACAATGTACTTAAGTGGTATTGTTCAACTTGTAGCCCACACAAGTGGTTCTATAAATAAAATTCTTGTGTTGAAGTAAATAATGACTAAATTAGTTTTAGAAATTCTAGTTTTTTTAAACCTAAAACCGTATCATCACTCTCTCTCTTTCTAAGTCTTCATTCAAATTAAGTAACATTATGACTATGAGTGAAGGTATTTTGTTTGTGTGGACTGAGTAAATGTGATGTTATTCATGCAGTTCTCGTGATCAATTTGTGAAATCAACTTTAAAGGTTCATCACTCCAAGAAGTAATCATTTGGTCACTAATGATAATCATTCGTAAGGATCCACCAAAGAGACATTTTTTGTTTATTCGCTACATTTGCTTATAATTTCCCTTCAGATTCTTGTTTTTATCTGATTGCTAAACATATGTGTAATGTATATAATTTTATCTTTAGGTACCTAAATTTTCTTAAGTCCTCTTAGGTTAATGCTATAAAGTTTCATATTTTTCATGATTTTAACATAATACAAATTTTGTGATTGTGACCTCACTTTAGACAATATAAGCAAAGAACACTAGAATCACTAAGATAAATTTTGTCTTGATTGAGATGATGGGGTTTGGGTGGAGAGGTTATTTAGGTTCAATCCTTCTGTATTCGGCAAATGGTGTAGGAAGCATAGATCATATAATGATGAATTATGGTCTAGGATCTTGGTTCGTAAGTATGACAGTAAGATAAGTGAGGTGCAATATAGTGGGAGAAAGTCGTTAGAGTGATGGAAAGATTTGGCTTTCATTAGAGAATGAGTGGCCGTGTCTAAGGAGAAGTGGTCTAGAGAGTTTCTTTTTTATAGGTGGAAAATGACGAAAGTATATTTTCCTAGCAGAATCCTTTGTTGGATGAAGCATTATTGAAAGATAAATTTAATAGACTCTATGATATTATTCTAGATAATTGGATGAAACATTATTGAAGGTTAAATTTAATAGATTCTAAGATATTATTCTAGATAAAGAAACGTCGGTGAATGATGGTTGCAAAAATAGAGACATTATCTGTTTGCATGAAAGGAAGACTTATTTTTTATTATCATTTTACTTTGTTAGAATTTTTTTTTTTTAGGATATATAAAAAGACAAATGATTAGGGGTGTTCAGATCCAATCCAATCCAAAAAAAAACCGAAAACCGAATCCAAAAAACCAAAATCCAAAAAAACCGAAATTGTTTGGATGTGATTGGACCACCAAATAGCATAACCGACCGGTTCGGTTCGGTTTACGGTTGGCTGCAAGAGAACCAAACCGGTCCAAACCGAACCGGTATTTATTCCAATGCCTTATCATTATTTCTCCGAATCTCCCAAATTAGGTTTAGCCGCCGTTCCATACATCTTCAACTCTCCGAGATTCTCAATCGTCCCACGCCTAAAATCACGCTCTCATATTAACAATCATATCCTCCAAATTAATTTCACAATGAATGACATTGATTATAGCCGTTTCAATCCGCCGATTTTGCTCCTTACAATTCTCAATTTAAGTTCTAGTTTCCAGCGGCTCTTCTCATCTCAATTCTCAGTTATCAGTTCTCAATTTTTCATCTCAATTTTTGGTTCTCACTCTCAGCTCATCTCAATTTCTTTTCTGGTTTTGAATCTCATTCTAAAACCATCACTCCACAAATATCAGTAAGTTGTTCTAATTCATTTGAATTTCCTGATATTTAATTTCGAATTTTCTCAATATGTTCTAATTTTTATTCGTTAAAATTTTAAAGGAATGAGTCAAGAAAAGTCCTCTGATCCAATTGCTTCATCAACTCAATCTGATATTATTAGCAATCATACTCAGGTATCAAAACTTAATTTTAAGTATTTTATTTTTACCTTAATTTTTCTCAGACTGATACACTGAATTTATCAATCAAATTGATGTTATGGGTGGCGGTGCTAGTCCTTTTGTGATTGATACAATGAGTTAAATTATGAAATTGAAATTGTAGTATATTGGGCGAGGAACAATTATTTCATATGCATGGAATAATGTATTATATAATTGAAACAGGGAACAGACTAGAAAAACAGAGACGTTTATCTCTTTTAATTTTATTTGTTTTCATTTCATTAGCTTGTGCATCCTGCTTTTTGGGTTGACTTTTGTAGCATTATCTTAAATTTTTACATGTTAAAAAAATTCTCATGTGTTTCCTATTTTACAGGGTGAAATAACCGAACCTCCAACTCCATTGGAACCAAGTAATGAAGTAAATAATGATGAAGAAAATTCTAATAAGAAAAGGAAAGTTGGAGAAGCTTCAACGTTGGCCACATCCAATGATCCTAATATTGCTGCTGGAGATTCAGGTAACAGAAAACCTATTAAGCCTAGATCTTGGACTTGGGAACATTTTACAAAAATAGGATCAAGAGTTAAGTGTAATTGGTGTGATGTAACGTATGCCGCTGATTCACAAAGAAATGGCACTAGTAATTTGAAACATCATTTGTTGAACCAATGTAAGAAGTTTCCCAAAGAGTCTCTTGATCCCACTCAACAGACTCTTGTTCTCCAACAACTAAAAAAAGAAGAAGGGAATGGATCTGGTAGTGTTCTCACCAGTGTCCATTTTGATGCTGAGGCGTGTAGGAAAGCTTTAGCTAGGATGATTATTGTTGATGAGTTAGCTTTTAAGTTTGTAGAGGGAGAGGGGTTTTTTCATTTTATGAGTGTGTTTACGGTGATTTCCGGTAAACAACCGCTAGTCTTCCAAACTATAATAAATATGATTTGGTTACTTGCAGGATCGACTAGATTGATCCTAGGACACATAGTCAAGAAGATTGTTATCAATGTTCATTTGAATCATATTCGTAATTTGTCCTCTTCAATGAGTATTGTTCGATTCAAGAATCTTGGTAATTGCTTCGTTATATGTAATTATAACTTCGACAAGAAAGATAAATAACATAACATATGAAACTTAAAGATTGTTAAAACATAAAGAATCTTAAACTGCAGAAACGTTAAAGACTTTAAAAGTAAATGATCATGAAAGTAAATTCGGAAGTAAAATAAAGATACAGGAATGTAAATGACAAGAAATAAATGAAATGCAGTAATTCAGAAATGTATTCGAAAATGAAACACAATACACATGTATTAAAATGGTGGTGTCATACGTACATTTTCTCAGCGAACTCTTTCTCGTAACACTTGATACTTGAGTAAATATGTGAGTGATTTGTACAAAATGAACACACGGAATCCTAACATTAAAACTCCTATTTATACTAGTTTCGACCTTAACGGTCCTACACTAATCTGCTGCCACGTTTCTCATCAGAACTTCCAGCGAAGCCATCTGTATTTGAACGGTTACGAAACCGTCTTCGAATTTCAAATCTTCCCGCCTGAGTCCATCTTCGACGCGTGGCAGTGTAAAAACACTATGAAAACACGCTAAGTAGTAACACTTAAATATATACTTTATAAATTTTGTCTAAGTCCCGAAGACATATGCTTTCATTAGTCTTTCAGTGTTCACTATCTTCAACGAACTTAGAAGTCTGTATCTTCGAGGCATGACCATCAGTAGCCATCTTTCCTTCGATTCTCAACTCCTTCGAAGGACAATATAAAACGAAATCTTCAGCTAACAAATTGCCCCCAATAAATGCCTGTTTCGAGAATCAACAGAAATAGGCGTTTCTTGTCATTATAAGATTTCGTTTTTATGATCTTTGAAAGTTCCAAGACTGCTGACTAACGTCATAATCACTGATAACACTGTTTCCGAAACGTCTTGTCATTTTCAAAGATGTCTTCTCATAACTTACATTCCCACGTTTTAACCTTACTTCCTGATCATTACTCCTACATACTAGGAGTGAAGCTAACTCATTCGACCGCCGTTGGATTAAATCACCAGCCGCCACGTGTCTCTCGGGTTTTACCCAAAAGATTTAAAAGGGTTTCCGTTAAACCTTTAAATATTTGACCTTGTGCCTTTATACCGCCTTCCATTCATCTTCTACACCGAGAAAACTAAGAATATCTTCACTCTTTCTAAAATCTTGCTCTTTTTAGCAAAAACTCTTCCATGGCTTCATCTTCAAATGTTCTTCAACCCGCTTTGAAGCTCCAATCAACAACACGTTCTGGGGAACGAGAGTTCGTTCCAAACCCTAACACTGAAGAAATACGCGCAATCTACGCTTCCCAGGTAATCATACCTTTTGATCTTTCTGGAAAAACTCTTGCTTTTATGGGTCCGTTACCGAGTGAAAGTATCCAATCTGTGAATAAATTCTTCCCTGCTTATTACAAGACTAGACCATTAGTTAGCAAAGTTAAGATAGATGAAGACGGTCGTTCTCCTTTAGGCAAATCTGCTAATGTTGAGAAAACTTCAACTGCAACCCCTTTAGCTTTAGCCAAAATTAGGTTAAACTATATGACCAATTCTGTAAAAGTTTTTAGGTCAATCCCTTTAGCCAAAGATCCTGACTTGTATTATGCTTGGCTAGAAAAGGTAGAGAAACAAAAAGGGTCCTTTTGGAAATCGTTAGGGATATACGATTTGATCCAACTGTCAAAAACAGGTTTAGAATACAACCAACCCATGTTAGTAGCAGCGGTTCATTTCTGGGATGCTTCTCACAATACCTTCCATCTTCCATGTGGAATGGTTACCCCCACACTTTTTGATGTGGCTGCTATTACGGGACTTCGACCAACTGGTGAAACCTTTGATCCCAATGACATGGATAATGACACTATAGGTTTCAACGATTCGCAAGTTACTTACACGGCATTCATCCAGAAACACCATATTACCACCGAAGCGACAGTATCTGACGAAGAGCATATTGCTTTTCTAGCATTATGGCTCTCACGGTGCGCCTTCTGCTCAAGATCTATCCAGGTTGCAAAGAGGTACCTTTGCATGGCTAATCAGTTGCATGCTGGTAGAAAACTCAACCTCAGCCAACTACTTCTAGGGTCTCTTTACGAAAACCTTAGTGAAGCTGCGAATCTTACCAAGAATTTCAAATCTGGCAGTTTACTTTATGCTGGTCCTTTTTGGTTATTGCAACTGTGGCTCAATGCCACATTCGAAACTTATCTTCCTTTTCGAGGAGATGTCAATGAGGAAGATAGCACAATCAAAAATCGAACTATAGAAGGGACCAGGTTAGCTTACCTAACTCCAAAAGAGGAAATGGGAAAGCTTCATGAACATTTCTTGGCGTATTCAATGATGTTTGCTCGGCGTGATCAGTTCGATCCTTCCATGGCCCCATTTGTACACAGAATAATAGGTCCTGAATGGTTTACTCGAAAATTTCCACCAACATCTCAAGATCAGCAAACTGAATCCATGGAAATTTGGGAAGCCTTTCTGACTCCAAGATTATTTTCCCACCGTCTTCGACCATCAAAGGGTCAATGTATCCTCATGTGTTATCAACCAAATTTGGTCTCGAGGCACTTTGGGCTAACTCAAATAACACCCAAGTGCTTATATGAGAAAAGGAACCATATGTGTTTCCACACTTTGTATCTGACTGAAGAAGAATGTGAACGAAAAATCAACAAATATACTGGCGTTGCCAACCTTTCTCCTATTCCTTTCGAACCTTCTTTTTACTCTACACCAGATTTTCATCAATGGTGGACAGAGTATTATAGCTCTCAAATTTTTGATGCTGATAGCCTTGCTCAAGAACTAACCGCAGCTTTCACTGATGTGCAGGAGAACTTCAAAAAAGGTACTTCAACTCATATTAAAGAAATCCAAGCTTTTCAAAAATTCTTTGAAACTATCTATAGGCCTGATGATCTTAGTCGGACCGTTCGTGAGGCTGCAGTCACTTTGCGCGAAAAGTTTTCCACCAAACTAAATAAATTGAAATTGCCCTCGTATGTTCGACCAGAACTACGTTATGAAGTGGCTTTCAAACTTCATCCTCCAAAATTCCCTCCACTACCAAGTGCTGATTTTGGTGTGGCTCTAAGTCCTCCTTTCCCAGACTGGTTCGTGTGTGGGAATGCTCTCAAAATTCTTCAAGAGAGTGCCAAAAAACGCGCTGAACGAGTGGTTCCGACTAAGCATACCTTGGATACTTTCAAAGGACATCTTCATATAGATCTTAAACACGTTTGTGTCCTGACTCCAATACCTGAAGGTTTGGATTAAGGCAATCTTTTTCGACTGACTTTTCTTTTCTTTTACTGATATACTGATTTCAGTCTCAACTACAGCTGTTGCACGAAGGAGGAAGATTAAAGAAGCTTCTGCCCCAAAAGAGTCTGAGGCATCTAAAAGCGACAAACCAAACGAAAGTGATTCGATCGTCACGGACAAGAAGCCCACGGTAAATACTTATCTCATACTCTAAATCTGGTGCAACTCTGTGATTGGTACTCATCTTTCTCATCTTTCACTTGCCAGAGCTCGAAACCCCCAACGGGTTCGAAGCGTAAAGCTTCTTCGACCAATGCCTCAGACGGTGAAGACAAATCTCCTCCTCAAACTAGACAAGGACAGAAAAAGAAACACAAAGCTGTTACCCCTTCAAGAAAAGGGAAAAAGGCAAGTCCTTCAAAAGCTGCTTCTCCTGGCAATAAGGCGTCTTCTGAAGAGTCTCCTTTGAAGACTGCCAGCAATGCTCTTGTTTTGGAAAGTCATAACTCAAGCCCAGACAATAATCCACCCAAGGTATCTTGCGTTTGTCTTACATATTATCTTGTAATTTTAACTAACTAATTGCACTGGCATTTTACCTTGTTATTGCAGGATGATGCTGGCACTGCTACTTCTGGTTTCAAAGACCCTGGCCTCACCATTGATGTTGATAAACTTTATGGTAATTGTTAAACTTTAACTTTCCTCAATTAAAACTTTCGAAGGCTTAACCTCATGATTATCTTGGCTTCGTTCGAAACAGATACTTCTCAAGCTAGAACCCATGTTCTCTCACCAGTCTTCGAAGACGTTAGGCCAATTGCCACTATATTGCCTAATGAGCCAATCGAAGAAAGCCAATCTACTGACGAATCCCCACCTACTCATCAAGGCAAAGATTTGGAAGAGGATCATCCATTCTCCGACAGCGACAATGTGAACCAGCAAACTCATGGCAACGAAGATTCTGCATCGGAAAAAGATGCCATGGAGGAGATTTCTCAACCAGAAAAACCAATTTCTCAAGGGGCTTCGACTCCCGATGTAAAAACTATTCCTGAGACAACTTCGACGCCTGCTCCTACGAAGCCTACTTCTTCGGAGCTTGAACAACTTAAACAAACTGATCCTCTTGGGTTCCTAAGGGCTATCATGAATGTGAATACTTCTTCACTTTCGGAGCCTGATGTTTCTCCAGCTGTAACTGCAGATTCTAGTGACAAGGAAGATACTCCTAACCTTCTTCGACAGATAAAAGAGAGATTCTTTGGGGTCAATCTTGTAGATGTTCTCAACCGGGACCCTGTTAAAAGCTACAACTTAAATCAACTTTTAAAGAAAGTAGATTTGCTTCAAGTTTCCCCAGAAGTCTCAGAGATGATTGTTCTGCTAGGCTCTCTCCTTGAACAACTCCAAGCTGACATTCTTCAAAAGCAAAATGTCGAGAAAGAATTATCTAAGATAGTGGCCTCTCATGACTCTTCATGGAATTCTGCTGTGGAAGCCACAAAACAAGGTGAAGCCCTCAAGCTTAAACATTCGGCGAATCAAAAAGCCATTGATGAATATGAGAAGAAAATCAGCTCCTGGAAACAAGAAATAAAAATGCTCGAGGGCAAGATAAAGGAAGCTGAAAGTAGCCAAGCAGCCCTCCAAGAATCTAACCAACAAGATTTGCTCGAAGTGGTGCAGTCAGGAATCAAACATTTCGAGACTGCACAGAAGTTAGTGCCAGAGATCGAAAAGTTGAAGAAACAAAGGGCACTAATTGACCTTCGAATGTCCTCATGGGAAACTCAATATCTGAAGATCAAAAGGAATCTCCCTGAGGACTTTAGCTAGATGTCTTCAATCTTGTTTCATTTGTTGGATTTTTATTTTGTAATCGAGACATATAATATTTGTACGCCTGGCTCCCATTTCTATCTATAATATTTGCTTGCACTAATTTTAACAAATCTTTCAATTTTCTGCCAAATATATCTTTAGATTTCCTACAGTGCTTTTTATTAAATACAACATGTAGAACCTGAACATCCTTCGCAGCACTCTTGCCTCTAGACTTGACGTTTCCACTTCTTCTAGCCATAATCATTATTAAAAGTGATGTCACTTTCTCCAAAACGTCGGTTTTCAGACGTGCGTGCATCAGTTTAATGATTACTTTTCAACTTCCAAGGGCGGGAAACGGCGGAGGCCATAACTTCTTACTTTGAAAAACGAACCGCAGTCTAATCACTCATTAAAAATGTAAAACCAACCTTCAGTATTCTCCTTCTATATAAAGGGTTCCATATCACTTTTATTTCTTCATTCAAATATTTCTTCCCCAAACCAAAACACAGAAAAAAGAGAAAACACAACTCTTTCCTCTCAAACACCATTTTTCCCTGAAATGGCTGGAATTCTTTCCTTTAACGATCTCAAAGCTCTCATCAAGGGTGAGTTCAGACTTGATGAGGATGAACTCCTTCGTCATTTCCTTAACATTGAAAATCTCTTTGCTAATCAGGAACTGAACTTCTACTTTGAGGAAGTCCTGGAGGGTGCCATCTACCCTAATATGGTGGCAGAGTTTTGGATGAATGCGTCTTTACGCATGGACCCTGAAGGTAGAGCCACCATTGATTCATCCGTTCGACATGCTCACCTTAGCATTACCCCCACCACTATTGCCAATCTCATAAGATGCAATAACACCGGAGCAACTTTTGATGATAATGTTCTTAGCATGACTACTCATATCATGTTGAGAACACTCATGGACAGTGATCGCTACAGCGCACAAACCATCAGGATTTGGCACCAAATGCTCGTAGGCAACTTTCAACCTCGGGTGATTGATGAGAATAACATCATGGTTGAAGATCTGGAGTTTATTCTCTGTGGTATTCGGGGAAGAAAGATTAACATACCTTTGATGATCTTCAAAGGTCTTGTCAAAGCTGTTGCTATCGGCGTGGACCGTCGAGAAAGTGTAACTTGCCTTCCATACGGGAGACTCCTTAGTTACATTTTTCTCAAGAAAGGCGTAGTGAGAAGAATGCGTGATTCTGGGGCTAGGGATATGTTCGAAGCTGAACCTGTTCCTGTGCTATCTCTGGACAGTCTGGACGCCAGAATTAACTAGCGAGTCTAAGTTTAATCTTTTTGTATGTCTATGCCTTCCTCTCTTTTGTAATCTCAGATCCTATTTCTGGATCTTTTTGTAATGAAATGTATTTCCATGCTTGCAATGAAAAGAATATTTTGGTGCTTTGATTTTTCTTTCCATAATTTTTTCTGATTCTAAAGCCATTTTGATCAATGTGAAGTATACTTTGACACATGCCTGACCATTTTGGCTTTTCGTAGTACTTTAAGTGTCTACGTCTTTGCAATCTTTACTTCATGCATGCTAGGTTTATATCTCTTCAAGTATTTCCCGTTTACTCTTAAGATCCTGCGATCTTCTGCTAACTCTTCTATTTCGTAGGCATTGTTCGAGAATACTTTTAAGATTCGAAAGGGTCCTTCCCAACGTGGGGACCATTTACCAAGTGCCTGATTCTTTCGATCTATAGGTAGAATAACTTTCCAAACTAGATCATTATTAACAAAAGTTTTACCTTTCACCTTTTTGTTATATGCTCTGGACACTCTTTCCTTTTGCCTCTTTATCATTTCCAATGCTCGAAGCCTGTCTTCGTCCAAATCTACTAACTCGTTCATCATTAATTCCCAGTATACGTTGGGAGGAATGTCTGCTTGCCTTTGTATTCTTACTGATTGCAAACATATCTCAATTGGAAGTACTGTGTCATGTCCAAACGTTAACTGAAAAGGAGTTGTATTTGTGGCTTCTTTTGGAGACGTTCGACAAGCCCAAAGTGCCTGATCTAAAGTCTTATGCCAATTCTTGGGTTTCCTTCCTACATGTTTCTTAATAAGGCCAATTATTACTTTATTTGCTGCTTCAACTTGGCCATTTGCTTGAGCATAATAAGGTGTAGAAGTAAATAACTTGAAACCTGTTTCTCTGGCAAAGTCTTGCATTTTTCGTCCAGTAAAGACTGATCCCTGATCCGTTGTTATGCTTTCTGGGATTCCAAACCTATATATAATATGTTTTTGAATAAACTCAATCACAGCCTCTTGATCCACATTTGCCAGCGGTATTGCTTCGACCCATTTTGTGAAATAGTCTATTCCCACCAAAATGTATCTTTGGCCTTTAGAGGACTTTGGGTGAATTTCTCCAATCAAATCTAGTGCCCATCCCCTAAAAGGCCATGGTTTTACTATCGTACTTAGTTCGTTTGCTGGGGCGTGTTGGATACCTGCGTGTTCTTGGCATTCTTGGCACCCTTTTGCAAATTCTATGCAATCTTTTAACATCGAAGGCCAATACATCCCATATCGAAACAAAAGCCATTTCATTTTGTGCCCTGCTTGATGTGCACCACATGCCCCACTATGTACGTTCGACAGAGCCAAGTATGCTTCTACTTCTCCCAAGCATTTTAACAATACCCCTTCAGGAGTTTTCTTGAACAATTCATTTCCCATCAGATAATATGACAGGGCTCTATACTTGATTTTTCTGTCTGTATCCGTCGAAGGATTTTTCAGATAGTTAATAATTGGACTCCTCCAATCTGTGTCTGTTAATGAATCTATATTCAGTACCTCGAATTGTTCTTTGTTGGCATAACCCAATCGTGAGTTCTCCAGATCACTTGGCGAAAGTTTAGTAAACATTGCTCTTCCTCTTACTTCAATCAATTCTTCCAACTTTTCTTTTGATACTTTATATCCTGAGGCTAATTGTGCCAAGTCGTTTGCTTCCTGGTTATTCACTCTTGATACGTGTTTTAATTCCACGTATTCAAATTTCTTGAGTAGCCTATTTGCAATAACAAAATACATGATCAAATTCTCTTTGATGCACTTGTACTCTTTTGTCAATTGCTTGATGACCAATTCGGAGTCTCCTTTAATTTCGACTCTGGTTGCCCCCAATTCTAACAAAGCCTCAAGTCCAACAATCAATGCTTCATATTCAGCTTCATTATTGGAGCATAATGGACCTTCAATTTTATACTTGAGCTTTGTTGGAATTCCATCAGGAGAAATTATCAATATTCCAACACCAGTACCCTCTCTATGTGTTGAACCATCGAAATATAACTTCCAAGGTTTCAAATCCACATAATGTTGATGATTCTCAACCACCGCATGGTCAACAATGAAATCTGACACAATTTGACCTTTCATTGCCTTGAGAGGCTGAAATATTAATGAATATTCAGTAAGGGCTAAAGCCCACTTGCCAATCCGACTGTGTAGTATTGGCTTAGATAACATGTGTTTAATAACGTCACAATGAGATGAAACGTAGACGTCAACTGGCTTTATATAATACTTAAGTTTGATACAAGAGAAATACAAACAAAGGCAGAGTTTTTCTATATCAGTATATCTAGTCTCTGCATCATTGAGTACTCTACTTAAGTAATAAATGGCTCTTTCGATGCCGTTCTCATCTTCTTGGGCTAACATGCTGCCTATTGTTTTATCTGATGCTGAGATATACAAGCGCATGTGCTTCTTCCCATTCGGGGGAATGAGAATTGGTGGACACGTCAAGTATTGCTTTATTTGATCGAAAGCTTCTTGATGTTCTGCACTCCATTCGAACTTTCCTTGCTTAAGCCGTAATAGGGGCGAGAAAGCTTGGGTGCGTCCACTTAAGTTAGAGATAAATCTTCTCAAGAAATTTATCTTACCCAATAAAGACTGCAATTCTTTCTTCGTGGATGGAGACTTGGTTTCCATAATGGCTTTTGTCTTGTTTTGGTTGATTTCTATCCCTTTTTTGTGGACTACGAAACCCAAGAAATCACCTGCCTGCACAAAGAAAGCACATTTAAGGGGATTCATCTTCAAGCCATATTTCCTCATTCTTTCGAATGATTGGCTTAGATGATCGAGATGACTCATACCCGAGGTAGATTTTACCACGATGTCATCTATATACACTTGCATGAACGTTTCTATAAAGCCATGAAATATAGAATTCATTGCTCTTTGATAAGTTGCCCCAACATTTTTCAGACCAAAAGGCATCACAATCCATTCGTAAGTGCCTATTGCTCCTGGACAACGAAATGCTGTCTTGGATACATCATCTTCTGCTATAAAAATTTGATTGTATCCTGAATATCCATCTAACATGCTCAAATACTCAAAACCTGCGGCTGAGTCTACTAGCATTTCTGCTACAGGCATAGGATACTCATCTTTAGGAGTAGCTGCATTAAGGTCACGAAAGTCTATGCATACTCTTAATGAGCCATTCTTTTTAATTACAGGTACTATATTAGCAATCCACTCGACATACCTTGTAGTTCGGATAAATTTGCAACGCAAGAGTCTTTCGACTTCTGTCTTAATCTTCGAGTGAATCTCTGGCGCGAATCTTCTGGGAGTTTGCTTTATTGGCTTCTTCCCTTCTTTTATTGGTAATTTCAATTCGACTAAGTCTCTTCCGAGACCAGGCATCTCATCATAATCCCAAGCAAAACAATCTCTGTTGTCTTTCAACATTTTGATGATCGTTGCTTTCAATTCAGGCTCTAATTTCGCGCTGATGTATGTTATTCTCTTTTGATCATTGTCTCCAAGATTTACTTCTTCAAGAGGATCTTGGGCCAACATCTTTATGTTTGATGCCATTGGGTCTTTCTCGAATCCCAAAGGTTCTTCGTCGTATATTGCATCTAACTTCTGACTTGGTTTTTCTCTTATGATTTCTTCAACTGGAGCCGTGTCTTCAGGGAATTCGAAACTCGTATGTATCTCCAATTCTGTTGTTCCTTCCTTGATAGGAACTGTATCTATCTTTGTACTCGATAGTTCGGCTTCGAGAGCCGCCTTTCTTTTGTTCTCGGCCACATAGGCCGAAATCTTTTCGAAGAACACAGACTCAGACATTATTACCGTCATCATCCCAGCCTGTTGGCCGTACTGTCTGATAATTCTCCAATGGTGCTGGATCTGGTGGACCATCCATGATCTCTCTATCCCATTGGAATCCATTTGGATGCAAAGTCAAATAGTACAATGCATTTCTATTTGGAGCATACATCTCTTCAGCAGCATGACAAGGACCTATGTTTGCCAGATTCCTATCGAAGTTGGTTCTATTTACTTGGTTGACTTCAGCCATGTAGTAACTCTGGTCACCTTCGATATTCTCCACTATACCATCTTCTCTCCAAATCGTCACCCTCTGATGCATTGTTGAGGGTACAGCTGCTACACCATGAATCTATTCACTACCAAGCAAAAGGTTGTAGTTTGCTTTTGCTGGTATAACCATAAACATGGTTGGCCTCGTAACTGAGCCCACTGTTAAGTTGACTTGAACAACTCCCAGTGTTTGTCCTATTTTGCCTTCATAATTAGATAAGATCATGTTATGTGGCCTTATATCTGTATCGAACATACCAATTCTTTTCAGCATATATTGAGGCATTAGATTCACTGCTGCTCCTCCATCAACTAAGACTTTATTAATACCAACATTCTCAATCTTCGCCCTGATGTAAAGTGGCTTCAAGTGGTTTCGCATACCCTCATCTGGTCTTTCGAAGAAAGCATTCTGTTCTTCTACTGCACCATTATTCAGCACATAGTAACACACAGGTCTGTGTTTTGTCATTTCTTCGATATCAGCCTCTTCGCAGTCTTCTACTTCAACTTCCTGGTTAAACTCGTGAGGGAGTACAGATACTACATTACAATTAAGATTTATGGATGACACCCCATCGGAATCAAAATCATTTATCATTCTATCCTCTTCTTTCCAGGAATTTGAACGCATCTTCTCTTCTTCATCTAAGAGTTTCTCAGCTTCGAACAACCTGCGTTCCACCGGAGGTTTGTTTAACTTTGCCCCCTGGTATGAGACTTGGTTGCTACTAGATTCTCCAACTTCTCTTGGCCTGTATTCCTTCTGAGACTTTTTTATTCTCTGATGCCTTCTCCACTGGGATCGAGACATAGGATTTTTTTCCCTTATAATTCTCCAATCGATTCGCCTCTCGATTTGGTCTTTGAAATTGTTTCCTATATGCCATTGCAGTTCTTCCTCCTTGGTCCCAGCTTCGCCATTTGTTGGTTCTTGCATCAGCTTGTATCCACCTATCCCTGGGTGCATTCGCAGGGACTTTAAAAGTCACTCTTCGAGCTCTAGGGTGTGGACTATCAGGCCTCTTTGTCGGAGTCCATATGTCGAAACCATAAAGGTTAGGACGCAACCCCTGAGTTTCCCTACTCATATGGCAGTATATGCGTTCGAATGATCGTGCGAGTCTTTCATCATAGACTGCCCCACATCTGGGACACAGAGCAACTTCAGTGTTTCCTTTGTGGCATCTGACCAAAAATCCTACCAAGCTTTCATCCATCTTTGGATATAGTTGTAGCAGGGGATTTGGCTCTCTTCCTGGATGTTCCCATCTTTCGCGCCGAGCCCTCTCGAAGTTGGCTTCAACTCTTCGATTCAGCATGATCGAGCACCTTGGACACATCCATTGCTTACCACCGCTTCTCTCGTGACATTTCCAAAGATATTCTTTGAGGCTTTCAGTTATTTGTGGAGCTTCGATGTCCCCATTTTGCCTTGTTAACCAAGTCTCTAATTCGCCAAACTCAGACACTGGGCGTCTGGCACTGACCATGTTAACTGCTACTGGAGGAACTTCAGAGATTTGTATTTTCTAGAGTTTCATCCTGAGGTCTTCAGTGGCCTCGCTGCTTTCTTCCTTCGAGGCTTCAGTTATCTCTGCCTTGGAAGATTCTTCAACATCAGTATTGAAGATTATGTCACCATTTAGGCTTTCAGTAGCCTGCTTTCCATTGAACTTTGATTTAGTTTCTAGAACTTCGGCTTCAGACGCCTCCACCATGTTGATATCTTCTACCTCACAGAGGCTAGCGTCAGTAATGTTCAGAGGATTTGAATCTACCCTCATTTGATTCTTGGCTTTGTCAGCAAACTTCAACCTTCCATCATTGAGAGCATTTTGAATTAGATCCCTGAAAAGAAAACATTGAGAAGTTTTATGGCCTAAAAAACCATGATATTTACAAAAACCTCTTTTCTTCCGTTGTTCCAACGGAGGAATTTTGGAATTTGGGGGTAGTATCATTTGGCCATCTTTTACCAGTAAATCAAATATTTCATCACATTTGGTAATGTCAAACGTATAAGTTTTCTTAGGGAACCTATCATTCTTATCATTTTCTACTGGGTTTTTTCCATTTGCTGGATTTAACAATTTGCAAGCATAAGGTGGCGCTTCTTTTAATTCAGCCAAGTCTATGTCGACTTCTTCAGGGCTATATGAGTCATTGAAAGACTCCTCATCAACATTCTCGGCTTCGACGTACGCCACTCTTTCTTTCTTATAGCTTTTATTTGCCCTAGCTTTCTCTGCCTTCAGGCGTTCGACCTGTCGAACCCTATCTGCTAATTGGGCCATGTCCCTGAGGTATTGGGTATCTAGTTTCTTTCTTATTGAATAATCCAAACCACCTGCAGCCATTTCGACGAGTTCATGTTCCGGAACCGTTGTAAAACATCTAGATTTCAACAGGCGGAACCTATTTAAGTAGTCATCAATTGTCTCTGCGAATTTTCTTTTAACACTGGCCAATTCCTTCAGACTTATCTTAGTTTGACCCATGTAGAATTGCTCGTGGAACAACCTTTCTAAGTATGCCCATGCGTCTATCGAATTTGGTGGCAAAGTAGTGAACCAAATAAACGCATTTTTTGTCAGCGAACTAGGGAAATATTTAATCCTTAGATCTTCGTTTCCCGCTAAGTCTCCTGCTTCTGTTAAATATCTAGCAATATGTTCCACAGTTGACTCATTAGTTTCGCCAGAAAATTTTATGAATTTAGGAACCTTAGTTCCCCTAGGCAATTCTGTTTGCATGATATAATCTGATATAGGGGATGTATAATTTGGACGTCTGAGTCCAGTACTAAGGCCATTATTGGCCATAACCCTTTCTATCATGGCAGTTAAATTATTTTCTGTGGCCAGATTTTCTCTTCTAACTCTTTGGACAATCTCATCTGGATGATCGTCCCTACCCAAAATCCTCAATCTGGATCGTTCTTCCTCCATTTCTTGTCGAAAGGGGACGGTCCTTTGACTTGAATCCTCCAAGTTAATTACCGGAGTCTTTTCGAACGACTCCGTCCTTCGTGAGGGGCCTGTATCCCTAGGAACCGTCCTAGGTGGGGGAACCATATCTTGCACACGTTCCAAAATAGGCCTCTCTTCTTGGTTCACAGGCTGCTTGTCTTTCCTTTTAGGCGGTGGTACTCCCATGAATTCTGCCATTCGATTCATTTGCGATGATATCTTTTGGAAAATTTCCACGTTTTCTCTATTTGTCGTAGTAACATTTGCCATTAGTGGGTTCAAGACTGAAGTTAGTTCTCTGGCCAAAACCCCCACCATATCATGGTTGCTTGCATCCATTTCTTGTCGAAATGCTGCTTGGTTATTTGTGGTAAAGTGAGGCATCTGGGTAGAGAAACCAGTGTTATGTGCACTTCGACCCACTGAACTAACATTTGGTGAAAATGCCGCATTGTTAGTTGGGGGATATATATGTCCTGCCCCTCGTACGCCTGTTCCATGTGGGTATGGCATTCCGTATGGATTATTTGGTCTCCATTCGAAAGCGGAGTTTGTACCTTGACCAAATAAATTGTTTGCAGCATTTGTCGAGGCAAACAATACGTCCTCTGCACTTGTGGATGAGGGTGCGGTTGTCGACACTGAAACTGGAACAGTCCCTGAGGGTGCTGTATTATTTTCAGGCATAGTCTGGGAATTATCTGCAGGTCTCGATCCATTTGGACCCGTTGCATCTCGTGCTTCTTGAGTAGAAGTCGAATTTGCCGCTCCTGATCCCGAACCTTGTGGGGGATCTTGATTACCCCCTGTACTGGCCGTAACAGCCATTTTCTTGTTGTACCTTCGTTTGGGAATCGGTTGTGCCTTCTAATCAAGCGATTGTGGGTTCGAGTCCCACTGGGCGTGCCAATTTGTTTACGATGATTTCCGGTAAACAACCGCTAGTCTTCCAAACTATAATAAATATGATTTGGTTACTTGCAGGATCGACTAGATTGATCCTAGGACACATAGTCAAGAAGATTGTTATCAATGTTCATTTGAATCATATTCGTAATTTGTCCTCTTCAATGAGTATTGTTCGATTCAAGAATCTTGGTAATTGCTTCGTTATATGTAATTATAACTTCGACAAGAAAGATAAATAACATAACATATGAAACTTAAAGATTGTTAAAACATAAAGAATCTTAAACTACAGAAACGTTAAAGACTTTAAAAGTAAATGATCATGAAAGTAAATTCGGAAGTAAAATAAAGATACAGGAATGTAAATGACAAGAAATAAATGAAATGCAGTAATTCAGAAATGTATTCGAAAATGAAACACAATACACATGTATTAAAATGGTGGTGTCATACGTACATTTTCTCAACGAACTCTTTCTCGTAACACTTGATACTTGAGTAAATATGTGAGTGATTTGTACAAAATGAACACACGGAATCCTAACATTAAAACTCCTATTTATACTAGTTTCGACCTTAACGGTCCTACACTAATCTGCTGCCACGTTTCTCATCAGAACTTCCAGCGAAGCCATCTGTATTTGAACGGTTACGAAACCGTCTTCGAATTTCAAATCTTCCCGCCTGAGTCCATCTTCGACGCGTGGCAGTGTAAAAACACTATGAAAACACGCTAAGTAGTAACACTTAAATATATACTTTATAAATTTTGTCTAAGTCCCGAAGACATATGCTTTCAATAGTCTTTCAGTGTTCACTATCTTCAACGAACTTAGAAGTCTGTATCTTCGAGGCATGACCATCAGTAGCCATCTTTCCTTCGATTCTCAACTCCATCGAAGGACAATATAAAACGAAATCTTCAGCTAACAGAGTGTCGTACAACCTAAACTCTCGATTCCTAAAAGAATTACAATTGCTAGAGATTGTTGGGATTTGTACAAGAGTGAGAAACAAAAGTTAAAAAGTGTGTTAAACAAATCAAATCAATGTGTTTATCTTACTACTGATTGTTGGACATCTGTGCAAAATTTAAGTTATATCTGTCTCACTGCACATTTCATTGATCATGATTGGAAAATCCATAAAAGGATTCTGAATTTTTGTCCAATTGTGAATCACAAAGGAGTAACCATTGGCAAAAAAATTGAAAAATGTTTGGAGGAATGGCTAATAGGTAATGTTTTCACCATTACGGTTGATAATGCTAGTTCTAATGATACCGCTATCACTTACTTGAAAAATACAATGAATGATTGGAATTCACATCCATTGAAAGAGGAACATATGCATTTTCGCTGCTATGCACATATTCTTAATCTTGTAGTCCAAGATGGACTCGAAGACTATCATTCTTCAATTAGTAAGATTCGGAATGCTGTTAGATATGTTCGTGCGTCTCCGGGTCGTATGGATACGTTTAAAACATGTATTAAGGAAGCTAGGTTACAAGAAAAGTCGATTGTTCAGTTGGATGTTTCCACTAGGTGGAATTCCACATATCTTATGCTTGAAAGTGCATTGAAATTTCAGAAGGCATTTAAGAGATTGAGTGAGAAGTGTGTTGATTTTGTGCTGGTGAAAGGTGGTATTCCAAATAATGTAGATTGGGATAATGCAAAGTGTTTTGTTAATTTCTTGAAAATATTTTTTGATATTACAAAGAAAGTTTCAGGTTCTACTTTTGTAACCTCTTCTCAATATTTCAACGAACACATTAGGATATTGACTACTTTGAAGGGGTGGATAGAATTAAGAAGTTCAGATAACTTGCTTGGAAATATGGCTGAAAATATGAAAGTTAAGTATGATAAATATTGGGGTGATGTTGAGAAAATGAATATGCTGATATTTGTTGCTGTTGTGCTTGATCCTCGACATAAGATGCAGTTTGTTAGGTGGGGCTTGAATAGGGCATATGGAAAGGATGTTGCTGAATCATTGTCTAAAAAAACAGAGGAGACAATATATAAAATATTTGAGAGCTATAGGATTTTCCTTGGTAAAGGTCAAACTGAAAATCCTACACATTCTTCTCATGAAGTGGATTTGGTAGAACTTAAAGCACCTGAGGATGCATTTGCTTTGGAGGTTGAGATGGACATGAATCTTAATGATAGCATGCAAAAAAATGAAGTGGATTTGTATCTCATGGAGAATTTGGAGAAGAAATGTCCTGGTTTTGATATCTTGAACTGGTGGAAGGTGAATTCCAACAAGTATCCCATTCTTGGTAAAATGGCTAGAGATGTATTGGCCATGTCTGTGTCTACTGTAGCTTCGGAATCCGCTTTCTCTACCGGAGGTAGAGTGCTTACATGTTATAGAAGCTCTCTCACGCCAAAAACAGTTGAAGCTTTAATTTGTACACAAAATTGGTTTAAATCTTCCCCGGTTTCAGTCGATATTGAAGAGCTTGTGGATGAGTTAGAAAATCTGGAATTAGGTAAATTACTTATAACTTATTTTTTTGTTGGATTACTTGTATTAATTATAACTTTGTTTTTTTGTTAAATCTTCCCTCTTATGACTTAATACTTTATATTTTGTAGAACTTGCTCCAATCCCACAATTGAATGAAGGTCTGTCTGATATAGATTCTGATTAGTTGCTCCAATCCAACCTGCTGCCTGCTATTCTTCTGCTATATGATGCTGCTGTTTTGTTAGGCTGGAATATGTTAAAAATGTTGTTCTGGTATGTTGAAATCTGTCGAAAATGCTGCTGCTGTTCTGCTATATTGGAATCTGTGGAAAATGTTGTTGCTGTTCTGCTATGCTGGAAGTGTTGTGCTGCTAGTGTAGAACTTATGCTTTGTTTTTGTTACTTTCTATTTGTTTCTGTTGAAGTTATTATTTCAGTTGCTTTATGATGTTTCTATTGAATACTTATTTGTATCAAACTATGAATTATGCAATTTGATATTTAATAGTATTATGCAATTTGATACTTAACTTGATACTGAGTTAGAATTTGATATTAATTTATGCTTTGTGTCACTGGAATTTGAACTTGGTATGTTAGCATACTGACTGGTGGGTCGTGGAGTACAATTCATATGAATTGGAATATGAATTGGAATACTTGGAGTACTATTTACCATCCTTGGCAGTTAGTTATCATACTGACTAGTAATTTTAGAAAATTCATATGCTAATTTTAAATAGTTACTTTTATTCTGTAATATTTTGCAGTTGCTTTTATTCATATGTTTTTCTTCTGTCAGTGGCATTGAAATTGGCTTTTTTCTATAATATATGCCAATTCTCATAAGCCAAAGTGTTAATCCTACCAAATATTTGTAGTTACTTTTATTCTTTTACTTTTACATACAATTTGATCAATTCTTATAGTATAATGGTGGCAGAATTTTTAGAATACATTACTTGTTTCACTTTGAAAAATTCTTTCAGTTGAAGCCAATAGATTCAGAATAGTTTCTATTTAAAAACCGAATAAAACCGAATTAACCGAACCGATTAAAACCGATTACATTGGATTGGATTGGATTTTTTATTTTGTCATCCAAAAACCGAACCAAACCGTATACTTATTAATCTTTGGATCGGATGACTTTTCATCTCAAAACCGATCCAAACCGGACCGTGAACACCCCTACAAATGATTATGGAGACTTTACTTATATCATGTCACAAATATTTATTGAATGATTATCTAGAGTTTGGAAGTTGATTTTAAAATCTCTATAAATTGGGTTTGGAATGAGTTTATTCATTTAAAAGTGTCTTTGTTGGCATGGAAGTTCTTTCGTATTAGAGTTGGACCTAACTCATCCTTACAAAACCGGTCGGTAAGGTGAGGAGTGTCCCTCTATATATATTCTTTGAAAGCTCTATCTCTAGCCAATGTGGGACTTTAGGATCTTCCTAATACACCCCCTCACGCCCAGCACTCTTTTGGGCTTGGTGCGTGGATATTAATGGTGGGCGGCCCATGATCCGATCGATAGGCTCTGATACCATATTAGAGTTTGACCTAACTCATCCTTACAAAACCGGTTGGTAAGGTGAGGAGTGTCCCTCTATATATATTCTTTGAAAGCTCTATCTCTAGCCAATGTAGGACTTTAGGATCTTCCTAATACACCCCCTCATTATTAGGAAGATCCTAAAGTCCCACATTGGCTAGAGATAAAGCTTTCAAAGAATATATATAGAGGGACACTCCTCACCTTACCAACCGGTTTTGTAAGGATGAGTTAGATCAAACTCTAATATTTCTCGTTTAATTAAAGATAACTTGAACTGATTTAAGATCATTAATAACACATCCTTAAAATGCTTAGAAATTTATGGAATTGATAAAAACTTAAATCATCTATTTTTTTATTGTATTTTTGTTTTTCGACGATATGATATAACATATGATTGGACATATGTACTATAGCGTAAATGACTCAAGGAATCACATTTCTTTGTTATGTGGTCTTATCTCTCATAAAAAAAATGGTTCACAAGACGTTGGATATTATAGAAAGAACAAAAAATAAGAAGTTATTTGGTAAAATTCTAAAGTTTTCCATCAAATCAAAATGACATTTTGGGGATGACTCATTTCAAGAAAGAAAAAAAAAACACTATTAAGGTCTCAAAATATTTACGATTCACTCTTTTAAGTTGCATATGTCAAAGACATTATTTTATGATTCAATCTCTTAAGTTGCATATGCCAAATCATCATTTTATGTTACTTTTTATTAAAAATATATATTTAAAGATTTAGTTCATACAATTTTAGCCATTTTAGTTTAAATATTTTTTACATTTTTTATTATAGTCATTTATAAAATCATGTTTATGAATTATTATAATAGATTGCCAAAATAAAACTTTTTATATTGATATTGTTTTGAATGACAATTAAACTCATTAAAAAAATATTTTTTAAATAAGTTTTTTTAGATAAAATAAATTATAAAATAAATCACATCACTGAAAAAATTAAGATGTGTTAGGCTCAATATTTAAATGTAATTTATAATTTTAACATAATTGATTAAAATTTTATTAAAAACTTTATTATGCTATTTATCTTATCTTTGTCAAAAAATCAAAAATACAAACCCTAATTGTGCAGAGAGGCAACAATGGCATCAGCGAAACGATGCCACTACGAAGTTCTCGGCCTCTCTCGAGACTCCTCGCCGGAAGAAATCCGATCCGGTTACCGGAAGCTCGCCCTCCAGCGCCATCCCGACAAGCTCGTCAAATCCGGCCTCTCTCAAGCCGAAGCAACCGCTCAATTTCAGGAGCTTCAGCACGCTTACGAAGTCCTCTCCGATCCAAAGGAACGCGCATGGTACGATTCTCATCGTTCCCAAATCCTCTTCTCCGATCCAAATTCCCACTCCAATTCCGTTGTCCCTGACCTCTTCTCGTTTTTCTCGAACACCGTTTATTCTAGTTATTCCGATACCGGTAAGGGTTTTTACAAGGTTTATTCCGATGTGTTTGATAAAATTCTGGCAAATGAGATCAATTTCGCTAGGAAATTAGGTTTAGGAGTTGATTCTGTTAGACAGGCTCCGCTTATGGGGAATTTAGATAGTCCTTATACGCAGGTTACCGCTTTTTATGGTTATTGGTTGGGATTTTCGACGGTGATGGATTTTTGCTGGGCGGATGAGTATGATGCGATGGCGGGTCCGAATAGGAAGTCGAGGCGGTTGATGGAGGAAGAGAATAATAAGGTGAGGAGGAAGGCGAAGAGGGAGTATAATGATACTGTGAGGAGGTTGGCTGATTTTATGAAGAAGAGGGACAAGAGAGTGATTGATATGAAGGTGAAGAAGAATTTGGAGATGGAGAAGAAGAAAGAAGAGGAGAAGGAGAAGAAGAGGAAGTTGGAGATGGAGAAACAGAAGAGGGCAATGGCTTATGAGGAGCCTGATTGGGCTAAGGTTGATGATGAAGAAGTTGAGGATTTGTTTGAGGATGATGAGTTTGAGGAGAAGAGAGATGAGAAGGAGTTTTATTGTGTGTTGTGTGGGAAGAAGTTTAAGAGTGAGAAGCAGTGGAAAAACCATGAGCAGTCTAAGAAACATAAGGAGAAAGTTGCTGAGTTTAGGGATTCACTTGATGATGAAGAGGAGTTAGAAGTTGAGGTGGACGAGGAAAGTGAAAGTGAAAGAGATGGGGTGGAAGAAGAGAGATTACAAAGTGAGGAGGATGGAATTGAAGTTGATGATTTGGAGGAGAGGATTCGAGACAGTCTTAATGTTGCAGAAGAGGAGAGTGCAAATGGGGTTGAACTGAATGATGATGATGACAATGATGAATATTTTGATGTTTCACATGCAAAAGAGGGGGGAGAGGATGATGTATCAGTTGATTTAGATGACAATGATGACGACGGGGATGATGAAAATGGTGTTCTTGAAACAATGGTGGCAGGGCACAAAGAAAGAGTTGATTTTGATGATAATGATGATGAAGATGATGAGATTGATGTTCTCGAAGCAATGCTGGCTGGGCACAAGAGCAGAAAACCTGGTGCTTCAACATACATGCCCACGGTTTCTGTAACTCCCACTCAAATTGAGAGTGAAAATGAGAATGATGGGGTTGATGCTATGGAATATAACAACCGAAAGATCCCAAAAAAGAAACGTAGAGCCAAGAAAGAGAAGGGTGGGAAAAATGCGGAAGAATCTAATGTGCCTACCAATGGAAAATATGAGAAGAATATACACACTAATGGAAATGATGATTCTAATGCACAAGAGTCCAGTTCCCGATATTTCGATGATAATGAGGATAATGGGAGTAAAGAGAATGAGCAGCTGGGTAGAGATAATAAGAAGATTTCAAATCAACCAATTGATAAGAAAGGAACTTCAAAGGACACAAAAACCAAAGCAAAAATTTCATCCAGAGGGAGAAAAGCAAAGGTATGATTTTATGAATTTACCTGATAACCTGTTCTGTTCCATTCCCGTATGCTGACATGACTACTGAGATATGTATTATGCTGTCTTTTGCCGTAGTAGTTTTCTTAACTTGAAAGCCTTCATTTTTTTGCTTTTCTAAATGTGGCTAGTTTAGATTATAAGAAATTCCAATTTCCAAGGCCACAATTTTGACATTCAGATTTCCAATTTTTTAGGTTATATTATTCTGTAGTCTTCTCCTATATTAATACTGGTTATATATATGTTATATTAAATGTCTAACAATTAAATAGAAGTGTTTGTGGTCTATTCTGATTTCTTGTATTTGTTTCTTATATTAGAATACTTCAAAGAATCTTGGCCATTACTGTGAGACGTGTGGAGAGGATTTTGAGTCAAGGTAGATTGCACCCTCTCTTATATTGAATTTTTAAGTTATTCTCATCAATGTTACTCTTTCATTGTCGCTGTCAGGATAAACGATTACATAACTTTGTTTGATTTGATTCTCAGGAATAAATTACATAGGCATCTGGGAGAATCTGGGCACGCAGCAATGAAAAGTCGATAAGGAAAATACAGTAAAGATTAATCAGTTCAAATGTATCAAGTGGTTTTCCAGGTCTAGGAAACGGGACAATTTCCATTTTTGGTCCATTCTTTAATTTATCTTAGTGTTTAGATCAATTGTAACGCAGCCTTTGACAGAAAGCATGCTGTCATTTATGCCAGAGTTCACAAGGTACACCCGAATCACTTTTGTATGTAAGCAAAATTTTGATCTATCATATCTCCCAAACAAAATAGCTTATGTGATGGTTTTAGACTTTAGTGATAGTTTTTCTACTGTGGGCAGATGGAGTTATGTCCTGTTACAATAGTGAAATGAAACACAAGATTGAAGATTTATGAAGATGTGGATCCTACAGAAAAGAGAAATTAAAAAAAAATGAAAGAAAGGAGAAAAATATACCATTAATAGTATAGTGATCTATAATTTAGTTTTTTTTTTTTTAAATAACATATAGTAAAAAAAACATTGGAATAGTGTTGATATTGGCTTACATAAAACTACTTACTAACTATTCATCTATCATGCTTAAATTTATGTGAAGAATATTTTCTTATAGATTTTCTTATACAATAGTGTATTTACCACTGTGTATTTGTTTTCCAAAACTACCCTTGATTTTACAATGTAATTATTTAACTTTTTGGAAATTTTTTGACTAATCCTTATGAGTTATTTTTTCTAAAATCTTTTCCATGTTTCAAAAATAAAATAGTTTTTGCAATGAAATATGGTGTGAATAATTTCAAAAAGTAATTGTTAATTAAAAATAGACTACTAAATTTCAAAAAGGGTGTATTCGGTTTTAGTGTACTATTTTTTTCTTTTAATTTTACTCTTATTTTTTTTCCTTTTAATCTGAAAATTTCCCAACCTATCCCATAAATCTCTTAAATGTCACACGAAATTTCATTTTTGTCTCCAATTTCCGTAGATGCATATCCGGAAGCATCCCATATTTAAAGAAAATTTGATTAACATAGTGAAAGTTGGGATTTGGAAAATCTCAAATTAATTAAGTTCATTAACGGAACATTCGTTTTAAAGGGTTCAGGAGATGCATCTACGAAAAAAACCAAATTTAAAAAAAAAAAAATGTGCTTTCGAAAATACATCTACTTAAACACGAGGACTTTTTTATCAATTCGGTGATGTGCCTAATGTCTATGAGGTGGAGTGAGAAATTTTCTTAATCTTACTCTTATATTTTTACAATAGTATTATACTCTTCATTTAAATTATTATTTTATCTTGGGACAAATAAAATTAAAATAAACTATTACTTCCTCCGTCCTAAAATATAAGAGAAAAAAATGCAGTTTTCTTGTCCCAAAATATAAGAGAAAAAAATTATATTTTATTTCTTTTAAGATAAAATTAAATGCAAATTGCATTTAATTTATATTCTCTCTCATCATTTCTATAACCAACTACCAATTAGAATTTTTTTTACATCTTCCAAAGCACTTAATTTCAAAAAAACTATAAGTCAAATCATTGTATTTTTATTTTTTCAATAAGCGTGATTTAGTTTTTAACTCTTATAATTTGGGAGGGAGGGAGGGAGTACTTTACTGTAACAAGAACAATTTTATTGCAATTTCTTTTTAGACTTTTTTTTTTCCAACCGCAAATCAAAATTTAATTTTAATAACCATTTTATTGAATTTTTTCTATGCCAAAATTTTAAAAAGTTACTTAATTTTGAAACTATTATTTTAAATAATTTTTCATAAAAATTATTTTTGAGATACGGATGAAAAGAATATAATTTGATTGTAATTAATCTTTAATTCAATAACATATGTTTATGATATAAGATGATAAAATTAATGTTTTAATCTTTATTGATTATATTTAAAATTTGAATGTAAAAATTAACATGTGAAATTATGATATTTTAAAATTATAAAATTTTGTAGATGTTGTGATATTTTTTTAGAGACTAAGTCATTTGATTCAACCGATTTAATAAATATATAGTATTGAAATAGATAGCAATTTATTCAACCGAGTTATCCGGTTTAATCTAATGACCCAATGGTTCAACTAATGAACCAATGACCAGTACTCTCACTGATTTAATGACCGGTCTAGTTTATGTATGAAAAACCTTAAACGACAATTGAAAATTTCAAGAGTACGAACTATTGATCATCCATGTTTGAATTATGTGAAGAATTTTTTTTTAAAAAATTGTGTTTTTGTTTTTCAAAGTTACCCTTGATTTTACTATGTTATTATCTAACTTTTTGGAATTCTTCGATTATTCCTTATGAGATATTTTTTCAAAAATCTTTTACATGTGTTAAAAATAAAATTGTTTTTGCAAATAAAGGATGCAATGAATAATTCAAGAAGATTTGTTAATTAAAAATAGACTAATAAATTTCAAAAGGGTATATGTGATTTCAGTGTACTATTTTTCTTTTAATTTTCCTATTATTTTTTACAACAGTATTAAACTATCCCTTTACTTAACTGTTTCAAATTCTCATTAAAAAAATCAGCAAAATTATTGTAATGAGAAAATTCTCATTACAATATCTATTAGATTTTTATTTGTAAAAATTATGAAACATCTGATTTTTTTTAATACTACACGCTAGTTTAATTTTGGAGGGAATAACTCTAAACTGGCAATTAGAGTGCTACAAGGTCAACAGGACAATGGAAGCAATTTCAACAAAACTGGCAGACGTGAAAGAAAAAATAGATGCCATTGGTGATAAATGTAGCAGCAATTGAAGCATTCAGACAATTAATCTTCCTTCTAGTTAACGACTAAATGTCAGCATTTACAAAATATGTATGCATGCAATGCATTCAAGCATAAATGTACACGCAATGCATGCATCAGCACTGTAGCAAATAAAAGCACCCACACAGGTATATACAAAACTATGCAAAATACAAACCAGTGAACTGTTTTAAGAAGAAATTTTAAGCAAATCACAACAACTCAGCAACAGCAGCAGCGTCTATGTAAGCAATGGCTTCCTCCTCTGAGAGCTGTTCTCCCTCTACCAACCCTTTTATTAAGGTATTAGCATACGATTTATTAGGTGGGCGCAATGGTAGCTTCCCTGATTTGAAGCTCTCAATAGCAAGACCCGAACACCTAGTACATGTAAATATAAGTATAAATACAAAAATTCACCCAAGTATGAGAATTAGAAACTATAATTTGTTACTCACGTCATAGTAATTATAGGAATGTCCTGGTCCTTTCCTAAGTAGACAACATTGCCATACCAACTATCCTGCACGACATTATCAGAAAGAAGTCATTACCAAGAAGAAAGATGCACACACTTAATTAAGAAAACAATGAAGTAAAAAGAAGAGCAATAATCACTCAGAATATGAGTAGGGACAATGAATATACCTTGACAACCTCCTGAGAACTGAATTCCTTTTTAGATATGTCATTCAGAGTAGTCATATCAAATAAAGAAGAATCTGCATCAAGGCTTAAAACATTTTCCTGAAATAAAACATCATTGAACTGCTCTAACCTGTAATAAGTGAGGATCCCAACAATGTCAAGCTCTTTGAAAGAGGAAGGTTCTAGGCAAATAAAAGCAGATTTGAACGGCTAGATAGATTTGCTTACGAAATTTTGTACAGGCACAGGTAGGTCTTGAGCTGAGAGTTTGTTTGAGGATTAAGAAAAGCAACACCTCCAGGACCCCATGAATATGAGGAATCACGTCCAAAAAATAAACGACAGGGGAAAGTCTTCCAAAGAATCTCATTTGGAAGAGTTTTGTTTAGAGAACCAGGGCAGGTCTTCTGCATACCTTCCACCTGCATATCATTTTTTTGGATCTTCGTAAAAATATAACAGACAGCAGAAGAAACAAAGCTGTAGAAAAAGAAAGCATGGAAACAAAAAATGAAAGGTGTGTTGCAAATTCATTAACTTGAGCAACTAATCCTTCATAAATAATGATCACCCTAAAGCCTGCAACCACAAGATCTAGTCCTGTCAGATATGAGGGGACCACTCTTTATATTGTTAATCACCTACAGCAAATTACAATATCATTTTTCCTTAACACTAATAGGAAGAAATTTGAATAGTTTTCAAACTGGACTGCAGTATAATAATAAGTAATTTAAATGCTGATGGAATGATTGAACTCAAGGAAATATAATCATTTATTTCATAACTGTATTATCATTCAAATATATAATACAAGATAAGAAAACAACTGGATATCAATAATACCTGTCCACCGGCTATGTAGCAATCAAATCTTGGTCTCCACATATTTGAGCCATATGAAGCATACCATATGTAAACATTTGACAATTCGGATCGCCAGGAACAAGAAGCATCACACTCTTCATCTGCATCAAGCATAGAGCTTCTCAAGCTATATTATAAGTTTCTGCCTACCATGTCTTATAGCTATTGAATTTTACAATTACATGACCCTAACTGAACTTCCCCTAGGCCATACAAAGGTCCATGAAACTAATTTATAAGCTAGCCCAATGCCCCTGATTCATATTTCCAGGGCAAGCATTAACAAATCACATGAATAGACCTAATTGAAGGCAACAGATGGCAATTTATAACTGCCTCTGTAAATCAAGAGATTCTATTGAAACAATTAAACGACCTATCATGCTAAATTGCTTCCGAGGAAAGCCTTAGGGCCAGTTCTGCAACCGCTACTGCATTTGGTGGTGGTTAATGAGGATAATGATCAGATTCAGATAGGACCCTAAGGGCCAAATTATCTAAACTGTAACCAAATGCTGGACCTGAACTGAAAGATGCCCACCATTTGGAAGGTTTCCTCCAGAGGAAAGAAACAATTTGGAAGGTTTACTCTAACAAAGGAGTTGGTCAAAGAGAGCCAAGAGATGGTCATGCCCAATCAGTACAGAAAACCATCGGAGGGGTGACTGAAGAGGGCAAACAAGTTGAAGAAAGAATAAAGATGATGATGATCACACTTAAGATATTCACAAACAATCTGGAAACACTTAGCACACCCACTAGATCAAGCCATCTAATTCAAAAAAGAGATGAAGTGAATAAAGATTATGCATAGGAGACTTGTAGATGTTCCTAGGCACTTCACATCTTAAACTATCAAACATAGTATATCAAAAAATATTTAACTATTAAATTTAAACACAGAACTATTTTAATCTTGTAAGTTTTGTTCTATTGTATTCAAATGTTGTTGTCTTAGGCTAAGTCCCCCATTTTCAGTAACACCAAATCCAATCTAGAGGACCAACCTAGGCTCACACTCCATTGATGGCTACAATATAAGTAATCAATCATTGTATTTTACTAAAATACATTTAAACCTCCAAAGTGTGTCTAAAATTTTAGAAGTTATATTATTAGGTACGAACCTGCATCAACTTTAAGCTTGGAAAGAAGGTCAGCAATATTTTTTAATTTGAGTGGAGCTTTGTCATCCTCGGTCTCAGAGTCAGAGCTTGACAAAAGAGTATGCTGCAAAAACAAAGTTGAAGTAAGAATTGTTGACCAAACAAAGGATATTAGTTATTAATCTCATAAAATATATCATGATATCTTTTATATTAATTTAGAGTATCGCTAAGCATCAGAGTTTATATTAGTATCGAGTCTTTTGTATCAAGTTAAATAGGAGTTAGTATCGAGTCTTTTGTATCAAGTTAATATTAAACTATTATCAATAATATTTTTCTTTCATCTTTTATCTAAAATTCTCCAACTTCAACATGGTATCAGATCCTATTTTCCTAGAAGATTGGGAATATCATAATATTTTTCCTTTTCTTTTTTAACTTTCATCCTCATCAACTACCATTAACCACCAAAAATAATCCGATGCGTTTTTTGTCGCAACTACATCTATTGTGTATTGAATCTCTTAATCTATGCAATCCCAAAATTTTCAACTATAAAAATACATGTACTCAAACGCGCCACCATCATCCGTCTCGGATAAAACCACGCACGGCAGCCAACAGTCGCGGGTAGAGCGTCTGGCATGATTTTTCAGGTGCCTGACTCAGAATTAGGTTTTGTCTTCATTACCATTGTCCCATTCAACTTGTTTTCACAATGAAAGGTTTTATTGATGGAAAAGAAATTGCTCGCCAAATGTCTTGTTCTGAAATCAATTTGGTGGTTATATCATACCACAAGTCACGTGGTTTAAATATCTTGAGTCCAAAATAACAATCGATTGAGAAATAGAAGATGTAAACCATTGAATTTAAGTTGGATGGTTAAAATGGAGGAAGGTCTCGGGTGTTTTTTATATGACACAAAAGTACCACTCATGCTGAAGAATTTTTTTTATCCAACTGCAGTAAGACCTGCGAGGCTGTGATGATGGACGGAACAGAATGTTTGGTGGTTAAGAACCACAACGAGAATAAGTGTAGTGGAAATGGAGAAGTGATGTTGGATGTGTGGTAAGAATAAACGAGATAAGATTAAAAATGACAATATTGTATAGTGTTGGGGGTAGCCCCTTTAGTAGCAAAGATGATGGAAAATAAAGAGATGATTTGGGCATATAAAGAGAAGACGTGTATATTCTGCTGTAAGGAGAGAATATCCTATAGAAAGGAGCAAACAACTAGAGGTAGAGCAAAACCTAGAAAATTATAAGAGAAAATATTTTAAAAAAAATCTCGAGATTAATGAATTGGATAGAAACATGATCTTTAATAGAATATTGTGGGGTAATTTGATTCATGTAGTAGACCTCACTTAGTAAGATTAAACTTGGTTGTGGTTGATGAAGATGTGTCACCATAAACCATTTCAATTAGAGTTTCAAACTATTAGAGTGAGCTCTAACTCAACTCAATATTGTTTTATTTTGTTTTAAAATTGCGATACTTCCAAAGGTTAATGTTTCGGTATCGGGAGTGAGCTCTGACCTAACACCTTTTTGTTTGTTTGAAGTTGTGACCACCTTCAAGTTTTGCCTTCAGCAGTTGAAGTGAGTTTGACCCAATGTCAACGTGATGTGGTTTGATGTGGTGACATCTTTCAATTAAAGCTTCGGTTACTAGAGCGAGCACTGACCTAATATTATTGCAATTTGATTTTTTTTTCTTGTTGAGCTTGTTTACTTCTGTTAAGTGATTAAGCTAAGTGTTTGTCTGTTTGGCATTTGTATTTTTTTGCCATTTTGGAGTTAATATTTCTTTGGAGCCAGGATTGTGGTGATGCTAGACGAAGATTGAAAATTGAAGATTTATCTGAATCATGTATTTCAGTAACTCAGCATGTTTGCCTCATTTGTTACGTCTTTTTCTTTTAAAGGGTATATATGTGAAGCTTAAAAATTAATAAGTTTCAGCTTGAGAAGAAGGGTTAGAATATCATGAAATATCGCATAATATTAACTTCTAGTATATCACAGATTTTATATTAGTTATAATTATCATGATTTATTACTGATTTAGGATTAGGTCCATATATTCCAATAAATAGAGATTAGTATTGAGTTTTTTCAATCGAATCAATATTAAATTATTATCAATAATATTTTTCATTCATTTTTACCAACAATTCCACAACTTCAACTATATATCCTACCATACTCTAACATAAACTTTAGGAAAATCAAATTTGTTTATAACTGGAATATATACTTGAGAAAAGATAATAACGCTATATCATCAGATCAAAAATAAATAAATATAAAAAAAAAAGTATAAGGTAGCCTAGTATATTAACTAAACTACCATGGTCGACTTCAAATTGTGTAAGCCAATGAAGGCCGATAGACAACGTATCAATAAAAACTTGCTGGATACAAAGAAGTTAAATATTACTCACAAATAATCAACCTAGTTCCAATTTATAATTATTTGTAATAACCTAACATTATTACAAAATAACAAAAAAATAAGTCAATAATACAATTTGATTAGTATTATTTATAATTTAGATTTGACAATTTATAATTTTGCACAAAACTTTTAAAGTCATTTACACAACAGTAATATGATATAACATTAAATGAATTAACTGGAAAAAAATTAATGGAAAGTACATTACCGGAGGAGGTGCCACTTGACCAATTATTTTTTGTGGTATTTCACACGCAAGTGTAGGCCAAAAGGGACTTAACTTCTGGCGAACCTGCAAAATATGCAAGCCACCACATTGGTACTAAATCAATCTTCTGTACATCTACTTAATATCTCAGGCTCCATAAGTCCCGCGTGAAACTAGCATGCAAGAAATAGATAGCACCCCGCCACAAACTCTCTAGAAAAAAGAAAGAAAGAAATAAAACAACATATATCAGTGACACGTGTTATTACCGCTTGGATCACACGCCATGTAGACTCAAATGGATGGGTCTCAGATGATCCCGTTAGAGGCTTGTCTTCAAGCAAAACTTCCAAACAAGCATGTGTTGATTTTGCAATGGAGTCAAGATTATACCCTCCTTCTAAAACCAGTACAATCCTACCTTCAGCAAAATCCGTCAGCTGAAATATAAAAGGGAAAAGCATAAGTAACAGACTGATATATATATATATATATATATATATATATATATATATATATATATATATATATATATTTTTATAATTGACACACTTCAGAGTTTCAGTTTTATCAAGAATATAGCTCACCGGTGTTTACAATAAACAAGTGAACTAAGTAAGAAAGTCAGTTTTAAAAAGTAACCTTTTTCAACAGGACAGAATAACCAAATGGTGTGATACGACATCCACCCAAAGGGTCTCCAACGGCTGTTACACAAAAAAGTACATAGTTACACCTATAAAATCAATAAAATTATCACACTGATCCAAACTCAAGGCAACCAAAAAATAAAACTCCAAAGTTATGCAACCATGAACCTGCATCAAATCCAGCAGAAACTATTATTATGTCTGGATTAAATTCTTTGGCGACGGGGAGCAAGATGTGGTCCCACGCTGCGAAATAGTCTGCATCACCACATCCACCATTCTCCCATGGCACATTTATATTGTATCCAGCACCTGCTCCTTCTCCAATCTTGTCATAAAATCCATCATCATTTGCTGGATAAAAACTCCCAAATTCATGCCTGTATGAATAGGAAAGCGGATATGACTATGGTTCAACCATGAAAGTGATAAAACCACCAAAAAAATCATGTTAAATCCTTAAACTGAAAGTCATCACAACATTTCCAGTTTAATAGGAAGAAACAATCCAGCAGTCAACAGTAACACCTTTGGCATTAACTAGCAGAGCTCTAACTTAAACACAATTATGGATGGGTGCTAAGAAATAAATACAAGATTACCAATCAATAAGATAATCAAAAAATGCACAATAATAATCTACACACCTATGGACGGAGAAGAATAACACTCGAGAATCATTCCAGAACATTTTTTGAGTACCATTTCCATGATGGACGTCCCAGTCAACAATTAAAATTTTCTTTACACCAAATTCCGGCTGTCACGCACATGACAAAACCAGAGAAAATAAAAGGGCATTAAGTTAACTAACTGATCAAAGGCTCAAAACTCTTTGTAAATAAAGAATCGACAGTAGACGTTACATTACTTACAGTTTCATCTAAGAGATAAGATGCAGCAATTGCCACATTGTTGAACAGACAAAATCCCATGGCTTCATTATGCTCTGCGTGATGACCTGGAGGCCTAACAATAGCAGCACCTGAATGCAATTCCTTGCTTGCTACTCTTTTAGCAACCTGTTTGTAAAAAGATCTTCAGTTAGGCTCATGAAGTTTTCCTATGAACAAAATCCAGACTCATTTTAATCAAATTAAGTGTGAGATTTGAGGAGGGTTGAATATATACAGTATTACAACACAAGGAAACAATTTTACTGCAACACTGAAACTCATATTACCAAATATTCAGGGAGGATAGAAAGAGAAATTCACAAAAACAAAATATTTTGCATGAGATGAATTGAAATAAAAATAATAATTACTATAGAGAAAACATTACGAAGTTCATACTCACAAACCAGTTTCAATTTGTAAATTCCTGTTTGTGATCATTTTCTGATTTTTGGGAACAGATACAATTTTCCAATTAATTCTCTATGTACAATAGGAAACCATGAATGTTATCTATTTTCATATCTTTAAATTTTGGAAGCTTCTCACTCTATGGTAGTATAACTGACATATGAAGCACGGACACAGGAAACAAGACATCAATACTGACACGTTAACACCGGTAATAATTTGAAAAAATGAATAAATTAAACATTATCACAATTTGAAAAAATGAATAAATTAAACATTATCACAAGTGTCGGTGTTGGTTTCGAACACAGACACACCTTTTTGGGTATAAGTGCCTATAAGGAAATTAATCTACCAAACTCCTACTAGGCCATCCAAACATGTACTAATAATCAATTAAAGTAAGAAATACAATATTTCCTTCATGTGCGTGCGAAAATGTAAACGATCTACGAAATTTAATATCCAGTCATGGAAATCAACATGATCAAGGACAATGACATTAAATAAAAAACTGAAAACAGACAATTAATTAAATATTCACATTATAATCTATTCTATAAAGAAAATAATTGAATAAAACCTCAATAGTGGAGCCAGCAGCGAGATAAGCAGCTTCTGTTGAACCTTCATTGAAGTATATAGAATTAAGTCTTGCCGCAATGTTATTCCTCGAGTTAAAACTCTTAGAGCTTATCTTCTTGATCTGATTCACATGCTTTGCAGAATGCACTGATAGTAACTGTTTATCTTCAGCTTCTTTAGCATCCAAAATCACACAACTGAAAAACAATAAAATCAAAAACAAGATCAAAATTCATTCAAGAACATAGAAGATTACATCAAGAAAGAACGAAAACAAGAAAAAATTGAAATGCGATGCGATGCGATTATTACCGATCGGTAATGCCGGTGGTTTGAAGCTTGTTCCAGATAGATCTAATGCGATTCGGAGTTTCGGGATGGTAATCGTCCAAAGGATCGAAGTGATTGCACATTCTTTCATCGTAGAGTAAACCAACGTTGCGACGAGAGGTGGTTTTGCTTGTGTTCTCATCGCTCTCAGACTTCATTGCTTCTTTCAGTTTCGTCTTCTCTGGAAGTGATTGTGAGTTTTCGGAGAGGTAGAGTTCTTTCTGGTCGAGTATCATCTTTCTTGTAGTCGATTTTTCCCTCTCTTCAGTTCTGAAATTTAAAGGGGACTTTTCGTTAGACTCTCTAGTCCACGAGGTTTGGGCGTTTGGCTTTCGAGTTGACGTCGTACTACTTGCTCGTTATTTTCATATATTTTCTTCCTTTCATTTTTTCTCTCAACAAACACAGTACAGTACTCACATAGACTTATCTAGCAAATTTATTTAATAAAAAATAATCCAACAATTTTATAATTATGTGATGGAATGAGAAATTTTAAATAAAATAACCAAATAATGGAGCGAGATTTTTATTTTTTTCTGCTCCACTACGCTCTATTATATTTCATTCTGCTCCGCTCCGTTATCCGTCAATCCAAACATAACCTTAGTCGTCGCATTTTGGCCAACTCACAAATTGATCATGTCTTTTTCAAATCGAACAAAGCAGTCTCTACTCCCTATAATATCATGTTTTTTGCAATTTCAGACCTGACCCATATTTTCCCCTCCAAAAATGTTAATGTGTCAAATTTGTAACTGATGTGGTCAAAAGAACACTTGTGTGGCAATGCATATTTGAAAAATGTTATTTATAAATTCAAGAAATTGGTTTTTTTTTAATATAGCAAAAACATTTAAAAATGCAAAATTGAAAATATATAAGATAGAAACTATATGGTCCCAAAAATCACAACCACGATCCCATAGAATGAAAAAGTCATTTTTTTTCTTCCTTCCGTCAAATCGATTCGACCATGGCAGAGAAGGACAAAGACACAATCATCTCAAAATTAGATTACACATAAGTTAGTATTTTGGTTTAGGTGGATGCAATATGTTCCATAAACATATCTTTCTTTTTTTTTAGAATTATGTTAACCTCAATGTATGCTCCACAAACATAACTTTCTTTTTATTATAATTATGGTACTACCACTACTAAAAAATTCACTTTTAGTAATCGATTTAGTGACCAGACAATTTCGGTCAATGTAGTAATCAAATTAGCCACCAAATTTTGATATTTATGAGCCAATTTTAAGAGGTCACTAAATCGGTAACTAAAATAAACCAGCCACCAATTTAGAGACCAAAATTTTGTGGCCTAAATTTCGGTCACTATAGTGACCGAATTAGTCACCAAAATTTGATATTCATGGGTCAATTTTAAGAGGTCACTAAATCGGTCACGAAAAAATAATTGTATATACAATTTAATTAATATATAAAAATTAGAGACCGACATTTTGATCACTAATATTTTTTGTTTTATTTTTTTATTTTTAATCTTTATTATGTTACTATTCCCTTTTCATTTTTTTTTTAAGATTTTAATTCTCTTTTAATTTTCAATTTTTATTAAAAAATATATTTTTTTTACTGTTTTAACATATAATATATCTATATAAAACTATATGTATATATGTTTAATTATAAAATATAATAATAGATGTGAAGTGGTGTAGTGGCAATTTCTTATTAAAATACGAGGAGATTTTGATTCCTAGGTATCACAATTTTTAATTTTATTTTATGAAAAAAAACACTAAAATCGGTCACTAAATTCGATCACAAATTTGGTCACTAAATTCGTCGCAAAAGCTTAGCGACTAGCACTTTTTCAACCGAAAAGTAATGGTTGCTAAATGTTTTAGTGACCGATTTTATAGTTTTTTCTATTTCTAATTCGGTCACTAATAGCGAGTTTTCTAGTAGTGTACTTCGGGTGAATGAAAATCAATTTTAACATTAGGTAATAAGGAAACACAATTCATTGATTCTAATTTAATTTTCATTCAAACATCATTTAAGTTCACTTGAAAATTACAACAAACATCTTAAGTCTTCCAAGTTCACTTGAATTTTACAACATAAGCTTCCAACCACTTAACCTAACCAATATCTTCTAAACAATAACACAAATCATAAACATAAAACACCTAAACATAATCAGCATTACTAAACGCAAGCCTTCGAGTTAACAACACATAGCAATCTCATAATGACCACAACAGCTAGAACAATCAATCTTTGGCAAAACTTTAGCTTCTTTTTCAAATTCCCATCTTGTTTCAGCTTCATATTATTTTTCTTCTTAAGTTCATCAATTTTCTTTGTTAGTGACAAAATCACTTCCTTTGCACGCACAGACATTTCTTCATTGTATCAATTGAAGAAATTACACCCCTTTTGTCCCTGCAACTGTATTCATAAAAAAAAACATTATTAATTATGGGTTTCCGAATAATGGTGATACCTTCATTTGATATAACATGGGTTTTACCTTGTATAACCTACAACCATTAAACCTACACCCAGGATTCTCTGTTGTCCATGCAGTAGTGAGAGGTGAATCAAGACCATAGAAGCAATGAACATCTATTCTTCATGATACACAACTATCATTGGACATATATATGATTGTGACATTTCTGATTTTGATTGTTGAGGAAGAAATGGAAGAAACTGAAGAAGAAAACGAGGAGAAAGAAAAAGGAATTGAGCGAAAACGAGGAGGAAGACAAAAATGATGAAATTGAAGAAGAATACGAGGAGAAACCAATTTGGGGAAGACAATATTGATGAAGAAGACGTAATATAGAATTAGGGCAATGACATTTTTCTTTTAATCTTCTTGTTTTAATTTATGAAATGTTTTAATTGTATTTTTAAATAAAAAATGGTGGTTTTAATGACATGTAAATGTCATTTTTCATATTTGCACTACCACATATGCGCTCGTTTGCCATTTGTTCGTTTTTGGATGGGGGAATATGGGTTAGGGCTTAAATTGCAAAAAGCACGATACTATAGGGACTGCTTTGCTCGATTTGAAAAAGGCATGACCAATTTTATAAGTTGATCAAAATGTGAGGACCAATAGTGTAGTTAAGTCTTTCTTTTAAATTTCAGAGCATTAAAAAGACTTGTTCATATTTAATTGTTGTTTTGATAGTTTAAAGCTAAAAAGAATTATACGTGCCAAGAAGTCTGAATTAGGGGTATTCGCGGTGTCGGTGCAGTTTGGGGAATTTTGATGAAAAGTCATATGAACTGCAAGAAAAAAAATGTGTGGTTTGGTTGGCTTTTAGAAATAAAACTGAACCAAATCAAACAAATACGATTTGGATTTGTCCGGTTGATTTGACTTTTTACAAAAAAATTCTCGCGTTATACATACATTTATGGATGACAGCATAACTTTGTATTTGGTCTTTTATGTGTATCAAATAACAATAAATTCATCATATTTGGACAATAACTTTCCATTTAATATACAAAAATAAAATTAGAAAAAGGTGAAATAAAAAACATAAAATACATAAAATTATAGCAAAAACATCATAATGAAATAGAAAAAAAAAACAGATGAAATATTAGAGAAGATGAAAAAGAAAGAGCATGAGAGATGAGAGATTATAGATGAAAATGTGCATTAAAGACCAAAGTCGTCTCAAGTTTTTGGAGGTTCTCTGTAGGTTATCCACAATTTAACCGTGAAAAAATAAATATAAGCCCTACTTAATCACGATGTAACTCGACAAATGTTAGACAACGAGACCTTATCTAGACGGAAGTGAATAGATCCCCTAATTCAAAATTACTAGTAGTTTAAGATTTTTGAAAAGAGTTTAAACTTTGCCTAGCAGAAGTTTCGCGTTTAGATCGAAAATTATCTAAACCAAACAAGTTATTAGAACTCGGATACACGCAATCATATATGGTGTGACAATGTAACAATTGAAGTTAAACTCTGAATTCTCAAATTAATAGCTCAAGTATGCATAAGCTAATTAATTTCCAACCAATTAAAGCACACGACAATCAAGTATCAAATTATCGAACACTTGGTGTGCAATTGATTTTTTAGAAATTTCTTTCAAGTTTGTTGATATTTAAATCCTCTTACAATCAAAGTGATTGCAAGAATATCAACAATTCAATAATTTTCAAAATACATTCCAGAAATTTATTTCTAATCAATCGCTCAATCAATGTGTTTGACAATTTGATAATGGATTTTTAAATGCAAGAGAAATAAAGAGATAGAGAGAGGATACAAGGATTTGTTTAGGCAGTTCACTGATCGTCCTTGCTACGACTACGTCTGCAATTCCAATTTGGAAGTCTAATATTAGGATGACTATGCAAAAAATTATTTACAAGATATGTCAAGCAATTCAACCCTACAAACCTTATGTTTGGTGTTGATATTTGCATTTCTATTCCCTTGATATGAGTTTGATCAAGTCACCCAACAGACATCAATTGATTCACCGTTTCATGCTACTCCTTTGCAACAAAAAAAACATTGTTCTTCAAAGCTCTCACTCAGTCGAATCCAAATTGTGAGTTGTTGTCTCCCAAGATTACCAATTAATTCACCGTCTCACGCTACTCATTTGCAAGAACTACTTGTTCTTCGAAACTCTTCACTTGATTGAATCCAATTGCATAAATCTTGTCAAAAACCCCCAAATCTCTACTTTGATCTTGGAGTGAAAACCCTCACAGTTTTTCCGATGAAACTCCATATAATTCTCAATCCAATCTTAGGTTACAATCAACCTGGATTGAAGATTATCAACCAAGTCTAGATGACACCCAAACAATGAATGATTATGTATAATTTGTTTGTGTGTATGCATAAATGTTAAAGATGATGAGCAATCTTAGTATATGTTTATAGTTTCATCAATTTAAAAAGTTGCATGCATGATGTATTTACAATGGTGCAAGTTGGAGGCAAAAGGGACACCCAAAAATGTGAAAAAGAATGTAATTTTCTGAAAAACTACGGCATGTGTCGACACGTGTAAGTCATGTGTCGACCTGTGTAATGCTATGAGTCGACTTGTAACAGGTTATGTGTCGACACACTCAAATAGAAGCTACATGCTTTAAAACTACAACACATGTGTCAACTTGAAAATTATATGTGTCGACACATAAAAGTAAATTCTTTAGTATGTGTCGACCTAAAATCTTGCTTGTGTCGGCTAATGCAAACATAAGCTGTTGGCTTTAAAACAACAGTACATGTGTCGACTTGTACCATGTATGTGTTGACCTGTACACTTGCTTTTTGAACAAAAATTGATTTTTCAAGCATGAAATTTATTTTTGATTCTATGTAATCCATTTTTTGATGCATGATATCTTTTTCAAACATGTTTTGGATGCATTATAAGATCCCTAATACATAGACACACATAATGACTTGGAGACACCGTTCAATGTACATAAATGTTACGGTTTTCCTAAGTTTGACATTATACAAAACATCTAATGGGCAAGTGCACTCACATACTCCCCTTTTTTTATGATGGCAAAACTTGCGACGGTATGTATTTTATGTCTTCACGAAGGCTCCCCCTGAATATTTGCATCCCAACTTCGTCTCGCATATGCTTCTCCCCCTTTAACAACGTTAAAAAGAGACAAAGCAAGTCATGAGAAGTATCATATAATACACAAATACGAACATATCACACATAGGAATTTTGCAAAGGTAAGAACATACACTCACATATACCCATATATATGAAGTGATGCAAAGATTAAACATAAATAGACAGTATTACAAATCATCACAATTAAAAGTACAAATACTTGAAGGTGATGAATGTGTTGTAATGGTAAACTCCTAAGTTGCTTCAAAAACGTCATATTTACACAATTCTTCACATTGGTGCTCCCGAGGCTGCACACGCATATGCCTATCTTGGTGAAACAAATGATCACCATTAAAACCAAAAACATAAGATGCTAGCATAAAATGTTACACGGCTACATCAAGAATTACACAAGTTCCTATATACTCAACTTAATTCCTGTTAGAATAGATACAAAGCACATCTATATACAAGAAACACCAGTACAAAGCATGCTTATACATCAATATCATATAATTCAAATGTACAAGCTCTAGGTCATGACAAAAATTAAAACAAGTCCATATGGTAATGTAATACGGTGGGAGAAATGGCTTTTAAAAAATGTGCGGATAGCAAGAGTCGCCACCGACTTTTATTTTATCCAATTAGGAAAGGCTAAAAGAACAGGAAAGACCTTTGAAAAATTTTGAGTTCGGGGGGTAGGTTATACAAAGGGAAGGTGTAAGCACCCTTTGTATCCATGGTTATCCGTGGGCTCTTAATTGCTTAGCTCACTTGTTTATTTGAATTGTTTGAAAGTGTAGTGTGTGTCTAGAAAAGAATTTTTGAATAAGGACTTTAACTTGTAAATAAGTGTAGCCTTTTGGAAATTGTTTTGAAAAGGAGGTGTGAAAAGCATTTTGAATTTGTTGTGAACAAGCAATTAAAAGATACCTACACCTAGCTAGTCTTTCTTGTTCTTTAAGTCTTTTGTTTGAAGGGACTATCCATACCAATTGTTAGGCAGGTAGTCCTTTCATTGGATGTACGGGTCATCGAGGGTCATCGTTTGCCATAAGGCTATCCATACCATAAGAATGGTAGGAAGTCTTATGAATTGATGAGAATAGTCTTTAAAAGGCAACTAGTAAGGATACCTTAGAAATCGAAAGAGACTATCATCAAGATCATTTATCGTAGGAAACATCGAAGGGACGAGATCTCTTTATGATGATTTTATTCGTAGGCAGCAGGCTAAGGTATCCCTACATCCGAGAGACTTGACTATTTTTCGAAAGGCAGCATAAGAGGAATTACCCTAAAGGTGTGTGGGTGCAACAATCACGTGAATCGAATTCAGATATTTATCTAGCATTAGGTGAACTAGATTCAATTAACTATTTTTCACTCCCTATTTTACTAACCACGCAACTAATATCAGACAGAAATTTAAAGCAATTTATGGGTGCGAAAATTAAATAGCAGAAAAAATAAAGCCTTAATTACTATTACATCAAAAATTGAATGAGCGACCTATACACCTTCTAGAATTTTAAATAAGAAATTAAATAAAAATTTAAACATGCATGCTACAATCAACGGAGTATGAGATGAGAAGAAGAATCGAGAAGAAATTCAAGGTTTAAAGACAAAAAGATAAGCCTAATTTTTAGTTGAAACCTAATGGTTAAAAACCTAAGGGTTAAAAACCATAGCCTACAATTAGTGGGCAACACCTACCTTATGGGTTAGAAAACCTAGTGAGTAAAAACCTAACGGATAAAAACTAATAGTTACGGTTAATAGACAACACCTACCTAACCTACACTTTAAGGTTTCTATGATCTTTTGAAATTAAAGGCTAAATGTGATAAAAAAAACCTAAAATTAAATTAAAAACCTAATTATTAAATTAAATATAAACCCTAAATTAAATTAAAAACCTAATTACTAAATTAAATATAAACCCTAAATTAAATTAAAAACCTAATTATTAAATTAAATATAAACCCTAAATTAAATTAAGAACCTAATTAAAAAAACCTAAAGTTAAAACCTAAAATTAATTGATACTAAGTTTAAATAAAGGGAAAAACTAAGATTTAGTGGCCAAATAAAAAGGAAATTAAAATTAACAAATAAAAACAAAAACCAGGTGCTAAGATTCAGTGGGATAGCTTCTGAGAGTCTATGGTAGACTTGCAAATTTGTGGACGTTGGATCCATCTCTAAAGTCATCCAAGGGCCTTGAAGCGAAGGTGCGTCACAGATCTTCCTGCAGTAACACGCATGGAATCTAGAAACAAATTAATTCAAAAAAATATAGGTGGGAGCGAGGATTGAACCTGCGCCCCTTGATTCACCTAGTGCTCTTTGCCAACCCAGCCAGCCAATTGTTTCGTTTAATATACGCACTGGGATAATAATATATGCAAACAATACAATCAATTGGAAACACACGCGAAATTTGAATGGGCCTTTAACGTGGGGACACGCCTTCGTCTTCTTCACAAAAACCCAACAATTCAAACCTGGGCTATACCTACAACCACGATCCGTAGCAACAAGTTGTAGTGACGGTTTCATTCGTCACTATAACACCTGCAAAATCAAAAAACACTACACAAGCAATATAAATCAAATGTAAATCCATGAATCAACGCGTGGTGATCCCCTAAACACGATGGCGCCCCTAATTGAACCTAATTTTACTTGAAACGCAAAGCCCCAACTTGAAACCTTCGTAACCTAACAATGGCAGATATGGATTCATATGCTTAAACAACAATTAAATCATACAGAAAGCTTCGATTCAACCTCAGAAACATGAATATGCAATCAAACTTCATTTATCATACATAAATTAAACAAAACGATTCAAGTTATGTATGCCAAACCGTAAGCCTGTGGACGATGATTCTGAGTACCTCCAACCTTGCTAGCAATTAGAATAGCTTCAAAGACACTCCAGGAACGTGTTTGAATCACTAAAACTCTTTGAATCAACCTACAATCGTGAACTCGACTTCTCCCTTTTCCTTGAAATTTCAAGAAATTCAACTATGGATTTGTCTGCACCATCCCCGTCCCCTAATGCTTTGAGTTAATTGTATACTTATATAGAACTGAATTAGGGTACAAATTCTAAGCTAAATCTCTTTGAATCAAAGATTGGAAATTGTTGGAAATTGTTTTTTGAATCTTTCTAATTTTGTCCAATTTTAATCTAATTTTACCAATCTCAATCTCCACGAATTTGAATCAATAATAAGGTATTTGGGTGATTAGATTTGATAGGAAATCAAAGCCATATCAAATCTCCCATATTTCCTTCAATTATTTTTGATTTAAATGGCTTTTTTAAATGAGTAAAATTTCACTAAAAATAAAATAATCATGGGATTGGGATTGGACACTCTTAGTGACTTAGGGAACAAGTTTGGATCATAAAATATTAGGCCCATTTTCAAGAAAATCCAATTTAGCCCTTATCTGCTTTATGTATTTTACCAAAATTTGACCAACTTTGACAAACCATATCTCCCTCAATTTTTAAGGTATGGAAGTGTTCTAGGACTTTTTGGAAAGCCTAAGATGTCTTCTACATGCCACTTTGGAACCTTTTTTGCATTTGGAGTTTTTATCTTGATGATATTGGTTTTGACAAAAAAAAAAGCTTTTGGTTGATTTTCAAAAGGACCTGTAATGTTTTGGCTCATATCTCTTAAATGAAGCATTTCTGGACATGGCTTTAGAGAGACAAAGTTGTATAGAATTCAATTTCCTTTAAAATGAGCTTTGGTTGGGAAATTTCTAATGAACCATGCGAAAGTTATGATCAGTGAAAGTTCAGTTGACTTTTGCTTAGAAACCCTAACTTATAAACCTGGACTTTTGATGATTTCTGAGCTTTCCTTGATGAATCAAGATCAACCCTTGATCAAATGATGAATGTTACTTCAAAATGTTGATGTTGACCAAGAATCAGGAGTTTTGACTGTACGTTGACCATAGTTGACTTTTAGGTCAAACTAGTCGACTGTTGACCTTTGAGCCATTGACTGAGCAATCTTATGAATTAGAGTTTGAAAATTGATGTGAGGATTCTTTGAGACATGTGAGATGCTATGAAGTCCACTTGAGGTGTCAGAACTTGATTTTACTTTGAGAGAAGCAAAACCCTAGTTGTGAGTTAATTGCTTAGGAGAGAGATAGTCAGACTTATTTCTCAGTGCTTGAGCCAAAATATTTTCAAATATGATGGGAAAATTTTGGGGTATGGCAGTAAGAAAGTAATTCAACTCCCCCATCCGACTCGTCTTAAATTTTACTTGTATTAGCTTAGAAAATCCCTTCATAAGTTGCAAGTTAGTAGAACTAAATATGATCAACAACATAGATTTGAACTAGAAGCAAGTGTTTTCCTTGACGTTTAATAAAGAGTGTCATATCGACTTTCCTTTTAGAGTATCCTTGGTCAAGCAAGAACTTGCTAAGTTGCTCATACCAAGCCCCGAGGGCTTGTTTGAGTCCATACAAAGCACGAGTCATATAGCTTCGAAGCAGACAACCAGAGCATAAGTCTCCTCGTAATCGATACCCTTCTCTTAGTTATACCCTTGGACAACAAATCAGACCTTGTTCCTAATAATCATTTTGGGTTTGTCTAATTTATTCCTAAAAATCCATTTGGTACCAATGACTTGATGATCACATGGACGAGGAACAAGGTCCCACATGTTATTTCTTGTAAATTGGTTCAATTCGTCTTGCATGGGCATAAGCCAATGCTTAAAAAGTAAGGCACCATTTTCATTATTTGTTTCAACTTGAGACACAAAAGCATTGTGACAAAAAAGTTACTTATCTTGGATCGAATGGTAACTCCTTTTATGATGTCCCTGAGAATGTTGTCGATTGGATGATATTTTGACATTATCCACTCCAAGGTAAGGTCATGCTTATTTTTTTGACTTTCATCTTTCTCTTCTCAAGCCCATACATCTTCCTTCTCCTCAAAATTCACCGACTTAGGTTGGCAAATTCCTTTATCGGTGTCCTTAAGTATGTCTTCCATAGATGCACATGTATCATGAAAAGAAATACCTTTCCCGACATTTTTTTGGTAAGACTCATCAAAAGAAATGTGTGTCGACTCTTCAAAAATAAGTAATCTTTTGTTAAATAACCAATATGCTTGACTCGTTTGATTGTATTCAAGGAAGATACCTTCATCGAATTTTGCGTCAAACTTCCCAAGGTTATCGTTACCATTGTTTAAGACAAACATTTGCATCCGAAAACATGAAGATGTGATATATTAGGTTTTCTACCATTTAAAAGTTCATATGGTGTTTTGTCTAGTATATGAAGAATAAGTATCCTATTCAAGACATAACATGTCGCGCCAATGGCATCAGCCCGATAATATTTAGGTAGAGAACTATCATTGAGCATTGTTCTTGTTAACTCCTTTAAAATACGATTTTTAAGCTCCACCACATTATTTCTTTGTGGAGTCCTAAGATCTGAAAAGTTATGGTCAATCCCATATTTGTCACAATACTCCTCAAAGAGGTGATTTTCAAATTAACCTCCATGATCGGTTCATATAGAAACGATTTTTGAATTTAATTTGTTTTGGGATAACTTTGTGAAACGTGTGAAAGCCACAAATGTATTATCTTTGATATGTAGAAGGATATGGTCCAACAAAATATAAAGTAATCGTCTATAATGAATAATGATAAAACTGTAATAATTTCATCCTAGGCTTTTAGTCCGTGATAGACCAAAGATATCCATGTGGAAAAGCTCAAGTGGTATTGGGGCTGAAACTATGTTTTTTTGATTTAAACAAGACACTGGTTTGCTTCCCCTTTTGACATGCATCATATATGTGATCTTTAGAAAACTTTATTTTAGGTAGACCGAGTACTAAATCTTTTGACACCACCTTATTTAATAGCTGGAAATTGACATGCGCTAAGTGTGTATGCCATAACCATGAGTCCTCATTCAACGATACATCATTCAAATTAAGCATATAGACATTGTTTATCCTCTCACCTTTAAACACACAACCATTCTTATCACTGTGCACTATCATACAACACGTTTTGCTAAAAGATACTTTGTAACCATTGTCGCATAATTGGCTAATGCTAAGAAGGTTATGTTAAAGGCCTTCAACTAACATAACATCGGAGATAGTAGTAAATGAGGGATTTCCTACACTACCTTTTCTAAGTATTGCACCTTTGTTGTTATCATCGTACGACACATATCTTTTCTTCTTCACCACAAAATCGAAGAAGATGGATATGTCTCCGGTCATGTGTCTTGACCATCCACTATCGAAAATCCACTTTTCCTCCATGGAGCAAAGACATTTATCCTGCAAAATTAAATAAAGGCAACACATACCCAATTCTCACTAGGTCCTTGGAAGTGAGTGAAAATGTAATTGCACTTAGGCAACCGTTAAGAGGCACCACTAGGAACAAAGATGCTCATAAACTCACACTTCTCAATAGTGTGTCCGTTTTTGCAACAATAGTGACATATAACATGAAGATGAGATTTACTTTTGTCATTAGCACCTTTTTTTAAAAATCTATACCTTTTGCAAGGTTTTTTCAAAGGTTTTTCATATTTTGGGTGACCAATGTCAACAGTAGTATTTGGTTGTAATGCTTTGTCAACTTCAGCTCTAAGAGTTTTATATTCCTTTTGCCGAGTTTGACAACCGAACAAAAAACAATTCATCATTCTCTTTGTTATCATTATGACTATTGGCTATCCACAATAAATTTCTTCAGGGTTTCCATTTTCTTTTCATTTTTCTGAAATTTTAGCTTATAATTTTGAAAAAATTAATATTAAACAAAATTTTAATGGAACAATCTCATATCATTCATTAACCATATGAGAATTCTCTAATTATGTAACTAAAAATGGTATACAAATTTATACTAATTATAAATTACAAAATAATATTAAAAATGAAAATATTAGTAATAGGCGCAAAATGAGATCATTTTGCAAGCAGTATGTAGCTACTCCTTTAAGAGGTCCTAGTAACCCCAAGAACCGTTAGTAAAGAAAAAAACTTTCATTATTGTAAGAAGCAATCTTACAAAGACAATTCAGAATTTTATAAAAAACCTTACAAAAAAAATTATGGGAAAGGTCCTCCTCCATTCAATTTGTCTAGAAATTTTCTGTTAAATAATGGTTAAAGTTTAATTCATATTTGCTCTCTCAATCAAAATTAGATTTTTGGTTCAAGTACAATCTTGGTCTTTGCAAATAAAAGACCATCTCTCCATAAGATACATCTTTCTTGTTAGATCAACCAAAATTACTTGCCTCTTTATCTACTATTTCAAGCCACAAAGAATTCTTAAGCAAGATTAAAATGATGGAAAGTGATGTAATGCATTCCATCGGGTTCCACTCCATTCTATTCGTTTTTAATCAATCCAAACAGTAGAACATAAGTTTATACCATTCCGTTCTATTCCATTCTACTCTCTTCAATCAATCCAAACATATCTTAAAGGGCGCATTAAAAAATAGTCATAAAGAATCCATGTCATTACGTTTATTAAATAACTTATTTTTTTTATTTTTGAAAATAACTTTTTGTTGATCTTTTAAATCTAAATATTTTTTTGATCTTTTAAATCTAAATATTATTTGATCTTTTAAATCTAAATAATTTTAGTTGATCTTTTAAATCTAAATAATTTTAGTTGATCTTTTAAATCTAAATATTTTTAGTTGATCTTTTAAATCTAAATATTTAATTGTCTCTTAAAATAAGAATATTATTTTTTGTTTTTAATAAAATTAAAATATGAGCAAAGATTGATTGAAAAAAAAAAATCAAAAGTTTTATATATAAGGAACGGCATGTTAATTTAAGAAGCTTTAAAAATTAGAGTCTAATATTTTAGGTTTAAAATTTTAAGTATAAATAAGTTGCAAAATAAGCCCGACTCATAAATTAGAGACCCCAAAAGCAAATAGGAACTACCGTGCAGAGAGTAAATAGGATTCATAATTTTAACGTTCCAATTCGCGTTCATATCCCTCCGCCGCTTTTAACAGTACATTCATTCTGGTGCTCGAATCCTACATCGGGAACTTGCTACCGGAAAACACCAACGGCGGTGAGTTCAGTTGCTGGTTGAACTGTTGATGTTGAATCCGCATTTTAATTTCGTTCAGCAATGCTTTTTTCTTCCTTACTCTAACTTCCTTTTTGTGTATGCAGAGTAATCATCTAAGCACAAACCCTAACACTATGAAGAGGTGTAAACATGCCACTCCTACTTCTTCTTCTTCCAACCTGAAAAGGTAACGTTAATAGACTACTATTACTACTGCTACTGATATTAGTTTATAGCATTGGTTGATTTTCGTTCTCTTTAATTTTATGCTTGCTTTTGAACTCTTTTAGGATTCAGCTATTTTGTATAATAAAGCTTGCTTTTAATTCTGTTTATGTGTGCGTGCGTGTGTTTAAAATTCGAGCTACACTTGTTCATGACAAATTACTACCTTGTTTAAATGATTTGATGTTTTATCATGCTCATCTAGCAACGCGCTCTTATGAAATTCACACTGCTCTGCCTGTCTTTACAGGAAAAAGAAAGAAGATAATGATAAGAAAAAAAAGAAAAAAGGTAGAAGGGAGGAGAAAGTGACAAAGGTTGACATCATTGAATCTGAGAGCTTGTCGGAGAATGAAAGTGATGGAGAAGGTTTGATTAATCATGTTTTTTTATTATATGTTTATCATGAATTTTGTATGGGGTTTGTGGTCTGGTTTTTGATTAGATGTTATAGGAATAAGCTCACCGAATAAAAGGGTTTTGTGGTTGTTGTTCATCGTTATAGAAGTACAAGTAAAGTTCTTTTGTTAGGCTGTGATTAATGATTCGTTTTCTCTAGTCTTCCCCTCATATTTGACAGCGTAAGATAGTTATATATTTGTGGAATATCTGTTTGATGATTTTGTTAAATTTTAATGTTCTTAGGGTTTGAAGATGATTCTCCTAGAAGTAATTTTGTGGAAAGAGTGCTGCCAGATCCCGACGACAATGATTCTGGATTAATAGAAGGTTCTGAGAGTGAAGAGGACATTGAGTTTTCTTATTCAGATGAAGAGGATATTAGGACAAATGGTGGAGCAACATCTAAGGATTCAGTGGATTTGAGGTTTGTAAAGTTAAATATCTTCTCTTCTTTGGGATAGAAAAGTTTTCTTTTGAGAGAACAACAACGGAAATTAACAGAGCTAAGCGGCTGATAGATGCACAAAAGCTCTTCTATCTCAATTCCAATTAGAAACGGAAATGGCTATATCTGTTCATACTTTTTAAATTTTTTTCCAGAACTGATTTCCATGTTAAATACTTTTTAACGGTATCGTTTATGATTTTGATATCTCTTCCATGTTTTTTGATGAGTCTGATTAATTCTTACTAGCTAGTTGATATTGTTACTTTTTGTATTTCTTGATAATACATAGGTCATGATAATACTATGTTCACTTAGCTTGCTTAATCTGACATTGCTTTTTGTTTTTTTTTCCACCCAGCTCTTTTGATTTACATTTGCAACATAATTTATCAAAAGAGGAAATTGACAACCAAAAGAATTTGAAATTCAGCTGGGATGTACCAGTTATCGGTGTCTCAAATAGCAAATGGATAGGAACCGGAGAAAATATCTTGGAGGTATATAGTGCTATTGGTATACCCGTGATTTCCTGTCTCTGCTGCCTCATTATGAAAGTTCAAATATAGCACAGTTTATAACCACATGCTGATCCGTATACCTTATCATTAAGGAGTGGTTTGTTTCAAATGGAATAAACATCTTTTGACGGATAAAACTTTCCTTTTAATGTTGGTTTTTCCCTTTTCCACCTAGTGGAAAAAAAGACTCGGTTGTTGGTTATTATTTTAAATTTCCCCTGTCGTTATCATTATGCAGGTCTTTGCTTTGTTGCAATTTTATATTATTCATTTTTTGACACATCCAAGAAAAATCATAATCTTACACCGGCTTATAAAAGATGTTCTTCCTTCAACTTCTGTTGCCTCAAGTACATATTACATTCTTTGCTGCTTTCTCTTCTAGGATTTTGATATCAACTCCTGTCATGGTCTGAAGGCAAAGTTACATGAGCATTGGATGGACGTGTCCAAGACATCCGGAGGCAAGGATATTAATTCACCTAAACAACAGATGTTTTTCTCCCTTTGTAAGTTGTTGAAACATTATTTGTATAGTGCTCTTTATTGTTATAGCAAGATTCACCTAGTTAGTTGATGTTCCTGTTTTGCATTATTTTTTGATTGTCGCCTGCTACAGGGGATTCAGGCATAATGTTGCCATTTGTATATGACATACTTTTAACTTTGATTTTCGTAATCCTTATTTTATTTGGGCATTTACGTCTTGTTGACTTGGTTCCAGGCAGCAGCTACCGTGATATACTTCACTGTAACAAGAGACCATTCTATCTAAAAGGCCTTGAAGACATAAGCATCATGGATGCATACATAATGCATTCTGTAAGCAAATTTTCATTTCATTCTATATAAAATATGGAGGCTGTTTATATAATTACTGAATAGCTGTTTTGCACAGCTAAATCACGTCTTCAGAACTAGAGCTTGTGTTAAAAAGAATGATGCTAAACTGTCTAGGCTTGAAGAGGGTGCTGATAGTGAGAGATTCCGAGATCAAGGGTTTCTTCGTCCTAAGGTAATGGGCCTTTTGTCTTGACTGTTTCCTTATGATGGATGATTTTTTATTATAATTGAAGATTTCCCTTGATATTTTCTTAAAATGAACTCTCAAGTTTTACTTAAGAAATGTGAAGGATACTTAACAGATATTTTTTATGCTGCGTGATCTAGGTTTTAATTTTGTTGCCATTGGCAAGTATTATGTACCGTGTTGTAAAGAGGCTTATACAACTTACACCTTCAGCTTACAAGGTAACTTAGTGTTCTACTTTTAAAATTGATTTCTAATGCTGTCAAGCTAACTATACTCTGGACTATCGAACATGACATAATATCAATGCTTGTTCTAGACTCTGAGGTGTTGCTTTCAACCCTTAAACAGGGCATATGGTTGACCCTTTTTTGCCCATGTTATTTCAATAAAATGTCGTACTGCTTAGATTGTATTGCTATAAAATTCAGTCAGTTATCCTTATTTGTGCTTATATTTTGGGATACAAAATGCTTTCACTGCTTGTTGTAATGAAATAGTGCTTTTGTGAGAGAAAGAGAGGAGTTAACTCTAAGTTTAATTATTATTACTTAAAGAGTACAGTGCACCAATATGAACGTATGTATCCAGGTTCAGATTAATCTTCCTAATGAATTGTTACAAAACAGTTAGATTTAGTTATACTCTTATATCAGTTCTAGCAGTCAATGACTTATGCATAATGACGTGATATGAAGTTGGTTCAGTGGTTGGGGTGGGGAAGTTAAGGAGTGGAGTAATAGGGAAGTTGAGGGTTCTATCTCTATCCACGCCATAACACTAACACATACTAACATTTGTCTTTCCAAAAAAACTGATGCACAACATAAATTAGAAGAGTAGTGGTGGTGGAAAGCTGTACAGCTGATCAGTTTATTGCATTATCCTCTTACATCCACCTGTAAAAAAAATTAGAAGAGTAGTGGTGGTGGAAAGCTGTCTTGAAGTCAGTCACCTTGAGCTTGGATCACCATTCTAGTATTGTGTTGGAGAGAAAGATTTGTCAAAACATTAGCATGTTGATCTTGGGCGGTAATGTACCGTACCCAAAGGTTTTACTGATGACCTTTTCATAAAGCACCGGACAGATTGTAATTGTAGTCATTATGATAAAAGTTACTGAATTAGTGGGGGGAAGGTTTCTCAAGATAATAATGTCATCAACCTAAACCACAAAGTAACAGACACTTTGGAATAGATGAAAAGAGACGGATCTCATTAGCTTTGAAACCAAACTTAGGTAATGTAGAACAGACATCCAAGCCAAGCACGGGATTTCTATTTGAGCATAGACATGGCTTTGCTAAGCCTGCACAATAGTGACCTAGGTGTGACTAGGTGTGACAGAGGGTGTAAACACTGATTGAGTTGAGCTAGGTGTGACAGAGACGTGTGAGGAATGCATAAGAGGAACGGGCGGCTTAGTGAAACATATAGGAACGGTGGCTAGAATATTGGTTGAAGTGGAAGATGATGTGATATGGCCGAGATGGGAAAAAGAGCGGGGTTGGAAACTGAGCCTAATTTATATAACATCCTTATAAATTAAAAACCCTTCATGTGATGTGGAATAACCTAATTCGTACTTCTGAAATTGAAATTGAGTTATATGCTCATTGAAGACTTTGATGAACATTCTGAGTTTTAGTTGAATCTGTAGAGTTCACCAAATGGTTCTGTTTCTGCTTGTCTTTTTAGTGTAGGCGAGTAAACCTAACTGTTGGTGCAAAAATGGAAATGGGTTGCAGAATGACATGATTGTGACTGCCACATCTGTTGAACGCATCACAGCTGATGTCAACGAATCCGCAATCGCCTGCTACAGTGGCTGCGGTTGATAACATTGCTTTAAAATGATTTCATATAACTTTCTGCTTATGTTTGTGGTCATTGATTCATTGTTGCAAGTGCTGGTTATTAACGTTTTCTGTTTTATTCTATTACACTTCTCTATAGCTAGATTAAATATTCTAGTGGCGCTTTGTAATATTAGTGTTTGTTTTTCTCAGGTCAACGTTGAGCATATGGATCGTTTATCCACTAAATTTGGAGGTGAAGAACATAAAGGTGACAAGGAAAATGGTGAAGAACCTGAAAATGCAGACCTTCAGAAGTCATCCAAACCGGACGACTTTCAATTACTTTTTGAAGGCAATAATGAGGACGACTTTATGATTGGCATCAAATTTACTAGGTAATCACACTCCTATCATTATAAGCATTGTTTATTCTCTTTCCTACTCCAAGACATATTGTGAAAACTTGTAGACGTCCCCCATCAACATCTGTAATTATAGTCATTATCCTTGTTATTTTTGGTTATTTTTTCAATTGTTTAATGGATGATGGTGATGTGATTGTTGGTGTAAGCATAGTTTGTTTTCCTAAGTCTAAATTATATCTGTAGCTGATCTACTTTAATAATTATTTTTGGTAAATTTTTACCTTTATAGCTTCTATCAGTAGTCATGTTTGTAATGTACGAAGGCCTAAAATTATTATTTGATATCATGGATTATGCCGTTCCAGCAGCTGCTTCAGTATCATATATAACACTACAATAAATAGTAAAAGATCCTTAATGCAGCCTTGGGGTACCGTCACATGCAAAATCTCTAGGCCTATTTGTTTTATGAAAAGTTTTTCATTCTAAGTTTCTGTTTTCACCTTCAACTATGAAAGAGGCCTTGTTGATTTCACTTTGTTTCATACTTTCAAATATTTGTCTAGGAAATAGTAAAATAACATTTTTATTGTTTGTTATTTCCTACACAAATATTTAAAAAACAAGAAACAATAGGAAATGAAGGTGGTTTTTTTATAATTAAAAGTGAAATTAGAAATTGAAAACAAAAATGTTTATGCCTGAGTTAGTTTACTTACTCAAACCAATAAAAAATTACCATCTCCCATCTTATATATTTTCACACTTTCAAAAGTGTTATGAATGTAAATTTCTTTTTTCAAATTTTATATTTGTTGCAACCTAATTCAACATGCATTTATTATCATATTTAATATTTTTAATATAAGTTTTATGCTTCGATCCTTGCAGGAAGACAATCAAGTTGTTCAGTGATTTCCATACGTCTGACTTAATTATTGCTTCACCACTTTGTTTAGTTAATGTAAGCCAATTTTTTCTTTCCTTTTTGATTTTTTTAGTCTCCTTTAATTCATAGTTGACTATGTTGATCTATTTTTGCTCTTTTTTTATTAGAGTTTGTTAATGTATAGTTCTAGCTTCTATTTTATCCCGTGTATATGCAGTGTAGGTTAATGTGTACTAAGGCTAGCTGTCACAAACTCTTTACTACCTTTTGTACTTAAAGTAGGCGTTCTCAGCCTATTCAGTTCATAATAACATTTTATCAAAGTTAATCTCAACTTAATGTGATACCATTTTCTGTTTTTTTCCGTATTGTTTTGAAATAGCCAGTGTTAGTTGTTAATTGTTTAGAGGTGGGAGTTGAACCCATGACCTCCTTATCACTCCAATCCCTATGTTCCTCTCCCAAACCACTTAATGATTCCCTATTTTTCAGTTTCTTTACTTTCTGTCTCTGTTCACCACTCTATGAGCATGAACCCTACATCCAATTCTTACAGAGCTGAGTCGAATAGTAGTCATGGAGAAGAATAATGATAGAAACTGGTACTAATCAGAGAAATTTATAGTAATTATAATGAGTTCCCCATTAAATTACAATGAGAAATTTGTAGAAATATCTCAACAATAACTTTGCCGTATATTTTGTTCCTCCGTATGAATTTAAATCGGTTTTTATTAATAATCCTCTCAAGCTTGGGTAATTTTGCTGAACATTTTTTCTAACGTATTGCTTATAAGCTAACATCATATTGGTCTGAATTTTAGAAAATTGAAGAGACTGGAAGCAATAAGGAAAAAGATGTAGATTTTCTTTCATCCATAGAGGTAATTGCCCTACTCATAATTGTTCTATTATACTTCATATCTCTATGTGGATAGGCAGACTACCGTGTATATGGTTAATATCGTATGAAATTGACAAAGTGTGTTTTTCTAAGCAGGTTCTCATTATTGATCATGCAGATGTAATAGCAATGCAGGTTTGTATTATTTGTTTAAGTTATTGCAACAAACTCACTTTACCAATTATTTAACTACAGTATGAATTCTGTTTCTCATTATTGTTGAAACTTGTCAGAATTGGTCTCATGTGCATACAGTTATTGAACACTTGAACCGCTTACCATCGAAGCAACCCAGAACAGATGTTATGCGCATTAGACCATGGTATGTTGTATTCTGGCTTTTCTTCATTGAAGCTGGTTTTTGTGTTTCCCACTACCTCCTTGATCAATATAGAATTTGTATGCTTGTTTTGCATTGTTATTTTAATTTGGCATATGGCAAAAATATTGTCATTGACTAAAATTGCGAGACCATTTATTTATTTTTTTCTTTTATAAAAACTAAATAAATTTTCTTACAGCTAAAACAAAAAAGTTAAAATAAGGGAGGAGGATAAGATATCCTTCTACACATAAAATGAACGAAAAGTGTAATAGTAAGTGTTTATAAGTCCCCAATAGTGGGATGAATGAGTGACCTTAAACACTATAGGGTGTTCGTGTTGGCTTATTCAGTGGTCAGATGTCCATCAAGTTCACAATTTTTTTTTTTTTTTTTTGCTTTTATTAGAACTGCTTTGAAACACATGTAGTAAAAAACTAACACTATTTGTGTGTTATCTCGGTATTATTTTTTCCCAAGTGACAAGACTTGCACTCACACACTTGTGTAGATGTGTGTGAATTAGAAAAATCAGTACACTTGAGTTCAGTCACAAGGTCTGCGAATTTGAAAGCTACAAGTATGCAGTGTATATGCCACTATGGGTCAAAAGAATGCAATTTAGTTAATGTGAAAAATTTATTTTGGCTGAAGCTGGGTTAGTACAAAAGATCTCATGCCTGTTGTTATGCAAGCTATTTGTATTCTCTATGATTTCTACTCAGTTGGGTGGCACATAAAGGACTGCCCTTCTTTTTTAATTCATTATGTTGGACTATCTGAAATATCTCATGATGATACCTTTGATATCATGTTAGAGTATCTTAGTTTATCTCCTAGGATTAGTTTTCTATTTATTATTATCATGGTTTGTTTCATTTCCCCATTTATTTAAGATTAAGAATTTACACGATAATCCTATTTCTTCTTATTCCTCTTCTTTTATCAGAAACTCGTAATTTCAATACTTTGCTTATGTGTTGCATGAAGTGAATGATACTCTAAGATTGTTATAGACGATGGGGTCTGAAGTGAAAATTGAAATACATTCCCTTAAATATATTGAGATTCATAACTTTGTATTCCTTGTTTAGGTATCTTGATGAGCATGCCAGATTTTACAGGCAAACAATAATTCTGGGTTTTTTCTCTAATCCAGGTAATGAATTTTCCTTCTTGCTGGCATAAAATATAAAGAACAATTCAACTTTTTCCTGTTTTTTTCTTCTATGGAGAAAACCATATGTAACTGTTATCCTGGGCAAGGGTCTTCCCATTCTTCTTTAATTCGACTTTTGAATAACTGGTAGTTGTTAATATGATTGAAAAATGAATATTTCTTTGCTACACATGGTGATTCATCCATATTGTAAGATTCTTTTCGTCCATTTGAATTCACACAACAATCATCATGGTGGTCTATTTCCAATTATATACTACTGTTGATGTTTTTGGGCCTGTTTGGCTAGGGAAAACCCTTTCTTTTATTGTGTGTCTTCAATTTTGATTGCAAAATTGCCACCTTGAGGGGGATTGTTGGGTTAACCTGTGGTTTATTTTACCTAGTTATACAGGAACTAATTCATTACTAGTATTGCTATCGAGTCCTTTTCTACTTGCATTATCGAAACAAGGCCTAACATATTATAACCTCCATATTTCCTTGTAGATATAAACGCTTCGTTCAATCATCAGTGTTCTAATTATGAAGGGAAGGTATGTAGCATATTTGGTTGCCTTTTCTATCTATTTTCTTGGGTTTAAGGTTTCAATTCAGGCTGATTAGAGATATGTCATGGCTGAGTTGTCACCTGATCAAAATATCTCAATCTTTTCCCGGTCCTTTGTATTATTTTACTCTTATATATACAATTCAACTCAAGGGCATAGTTGATATGGCTCGTTATGCATAGAGAACATTGCAATGAAGTGTATGGTTTGAAGCAATTAGACCAATCAAAATAATTATGTTTCTGCTTTTTATATCTTACTGTAATTAGTCTTTTAATTGTTATTTGCAGGTGAAGCTGATGTGTGAATATAAAGGTGTTCTACAAAAAGTACTCCCTAAAATTCAACAGGCATGCTTTCTTAAAACTGCTTGCTATTTGTGAAAGTAATATGCATTTGGTGCTTTTATGCTATTGCAATGCAGTGAAGTTCTATTTGATGCATGTTATGCATTTCATATTGGAAGGAAGCAATTTAGGTCTAAGTTTATTTTGTTAATCTAGGAGGCAATATTATTACTCCTCAATATTCGTTGATCTTATGTAAAATGATTTTCAATGTTGTATTATTACTTGATATTGCATTAAAAAAATGGTAATTAATGGTCTAAGCCTGTAACTCACTCCAAGAGGCTAGCTTAAAGATCAAAGTTTCATTCTGTTAAATTACACATAACTTTGAAATTATTGCATATTGTTAGAATCATGCGTGATTTATTTGTCGTTTGTTCATAATGGGGGGTCTGTCGAGGGGCTCACAAAGTCTTTATAAGTCCATGGGGAATTAATTGGATTGTTGCTCGTAGTGTTAAACTTGTCATATAACTGGAAAATGACTGTTTTTTGATGACACCTCATATAATTATGCTATGTTGGCTGAATATTCTTTCTTGTCATGATTAATTTATTTAATATACGAATGTTCCATCTTTGTTAATTTGATTTCATAGAGTTCAGGCTTATCATTTTTCTTTATCCTGTTTTATCAATATTTATTCAGATATATCTCTGTAGGTTTGCTCTTTCTCTTTATTCTATTCAGATTATACTTATTCTATATCTTATCTTGTAGGTTTATGTACGGTTTAATATAGACTCAATAGTAGATGCTGATGACAACCGTTTTGATTATTTTGTGAAGAAGGTATGCATTATGGAATCATTTTTTTGAAAATTGTGTTGTGTTCAAGTAATTTAGTAGCCCATTCTTTCTTTCTTTCTCGCAATTCGCAGTCATTGCTAGTCTTTGTCCAGTATTTTGGCTCACGTTTGAAGTAAATAGACATGATCTTGCAACATTTTAGACTGGAATTCCATATGAAGGATAATATGCAAATCAAATTGAATAAGCGATGGTTTAGTAGGCTTATTAAGTGAATGATTATTACGTGCTTGTTAGTTAAAATTTATGACACATAGAATTGTACTGAGATATTATGTGAATCATTCTTGCAGGTTTTCCCAAGAATAAAAGATTCTGATGAGGTAACATATTTTTAATTAACTTTTTTTTTTCTAGCATGCATGCCTGTGATAATTTAAATTTTATACCGATATTTAATAATTGTTTTAATGAAATCTTTGATGCAGGGAGGGATCATGCTATTTATCAGTTCTTACTTCGAATTTATTCGAATCCGAAATTTTTTAAAGTCGCAGGATGCCTCCTTCTGTCTGCTTGGGGAGTAAGGAGCCATTTCTATTATTGTGCTATTATAGCTTTAATTTTATCAGTGACTTATATTTAATCATAACTTCTTAATGCATTTTTTGCATATTCTTAACATGTAGTTCTCATGTTCCATTGTAATTAATTTATTTGTGGATCTTTTTGATTTAGGTATTCAACCCAAAAGGATATTTCTCGTGCACGGCTTTGGTTCTTTGAAGGGAAGAGAAAAATTATGCTTTACACAGAGAGATCTCATTTTTACCACAGATATAAGGTTGTGTACAGTGAAATAGTTTTTTTTTTCTCCCTCCCTTTATGAGAGTTACTTCTTTAGTATTTAATAGTGGTATATTTTGGTGGTTTTGAAATTATTTTTAAATGCTCTCTTTCCTCTTACTCAACAATTAATTGGTGCAAAATTGACAAATTTAGTTTACTACTTCATTGCAGATTCGCGGGGTTAAGAATTTAATCATGTATTCTCTCCCAGAGAGGAAGGAGCTTTATCCTGAGGTAAGCAGGCTTGTAAATAAAATAGTATATTTTTCATGGCTGTGAAAGTCTTGGAATTATTTCCCAGCCTAATTCTTTGATTTACTCTTAAGAAATTACAACCAAAAAGCACTTTATTCTTTTTATTATGTTGATTTGCTTTGTACTATTTTATCTCATTTTACCCTTGTGAATGAGACAAAGTGAAAACAAATTCTTAAATCTCAGGTCTTATTCGTTTAACTTAAATTCATCATTTTTATTGCAGATTGTAAATGTGCTTGATGGGTCTGAAAATGCTGCGTGTACCGTCCTTTTTTCGCCCCTCGACAAGTTTCGGGTAATGGCTCACTCTCTTTTATGTCCCTTCAGTATTATGCTACTTGATGGAATGTAGAGTATGCGGATTTGTATTAATATTTGAATAGAAAGGTGTGGTTTATTCTTTAGAGGGATTGCCATTGAGCTATAGTGATTTTGGCAAAAGCTACACTGTCCTTCCTGATTTTTTTCTTAAATTGTTGGAGGATAGTAGTCTTTTGCAGTGCCTGTTAAAAATTTATCTTTGCAATTCAAGTAACCTTACGTTCCTTTTGATTTTCTTCCCTTCATTATTTATAGCTGGAAAGAATAGTTGGAACTACTCCTGCAAAAACCATGGTGGCTTCGGAGAAACCTGTTTTTGTTTTTTGCGATTAGATTTCTGCTTTACTCCAAGGTTGTAACAATGCAAAGCAGCAACTTGGAACTCATTTCGACAGGATGTAGTCAATTTGCTTTTTCTGAGGGTGCTTGAAGAGTGAAATGATACCGGCTCTTACCGAACAATAATACTGGAGGATAGCTTTTCTGTAGGGAGTTTTTTTTCTTATCCATCTATGTTTTATTCAGCTGTAACTATAGAATTTTTTTTTTGTATACGAAACATGGATGCAGAAGTAATTTAAAAGGAACAATATTTAAAATTGCCAGGGTCAACTGGGTGTTAGATGATATTTCCACAGAATACATGCGTTAGCTTGGTGGTGAAATATTTATTTCTAGGAATTTATTATTTTTTAATGAATGTAAAATGAAATCAATTGATTGGTCTTGACTTTTATTTGATCTTCCTGAAGCAAACACCCACTTAAATTGGTATATTAGCTTTAGAAAACATTAAAGAGCTACTTAAACTAAATTTCTTGATGATTTTGTTTGAATTACACTTGATTTGTTTGTAGGGTTAAACGTGCTTGTGGTTGTTGACATTAGAACATTGGCATCTTTCAACCAGCAATTGAGTATAACAATCTTTCTTTCTCAGTATATTTTTCAACTACAAATAAAAACTAATTATTTCGGAGAAGTTTATTGTACTAACGTTATCACAATAGACTAGGGTAGTTTTGAGATAGGACAACGTAACTCTAAAAGTATATTACGTATCCAAAAAGACTTAAAAACTACATTAGCAATGACTCAATATTTGGCTTGGAGCAAGATAATGTGGTTTGGGCGTTTGGCATTTGCAAGACCATGAAAGCAAGTGGTCACTAAAACACAATAATTAGATGTAGATCTCCAGGTATATGAGTGGCCCCTCAATCTGCATTAGTGTAATCTATCAACGATGTAGTGAAAGAAGGGTAAAGTTGTAGTCCATACCGACGTGTAACAGATGATGAGCCTAACAACCTGCATGCAACCATCAATTGAATTATGCATAAATAAACATATTTGTTGTAGTGCGTAAGAAATGTTAGACCATGTGAAAATGAGGTACAAGATTGCGGTAGAGAAAGGAATCTTCATATGGGCGTTCAATGACTACTCTCGTTAGAGGTGCCAAAAACATGTTATTCGCCCCATTTGCAGAGCTGGGGCTTGATATGTGACTGTTGTATTTTTATTTTTGATTACCAAATTAAATACAAAAGAAATCTAGTGATTTTCAGTCATCTCATGGTTACCTTATAAAGTGTTGTTTCTTGGAATTCTCTGTTAGGTGGGTATATAAAAGCTGGTAACTTGGATGAGGCTCAATGTTTTTTTGACGACATTCCTAGGAAATTCTTGAAACTCTATGGTTTCGGAAATGCCAAAGGAGGAGAAATGGAGCTGACTTGTTATTTGTTTGGAAATTTGCCAGAGAAAAATCTTGATTTCCGATTACATTGATTGTGGAGGCATTGAGTCTGCAAGAGAATTTTTCAATGCGATGCCAAGGAGAAACAGTGTCTCTTTGATAACTATGATAGTTGGTCGCTGGGTATTCGAAGAGTGGTGATGTTGATTCTGCTGGTGAGCTCTTTGACCGGATGGATGATAAAGATATGCGCTTGTATAATTCTAGGATAGCTTGCTATGCTCAAAATAGCAAACTAAAAGAAGCCCTTGACCTATTTAATGGCATACTTAAACCAGAAATCTCTTTACATCCGGACAAGATGACTTTGGCTAGTGTTATAACAGCTTGTTCACAATTGGGGAATCTAGATCACTGGCACTGGATTGAGACACACATTTATGACTATGGAATTGTATTGGATGATCATTTGGCCACTGCATTAATAGACTTGTATGCAAAGTGAGGGAGCATTGACAAGGCATATGAGCTATTCCATGGCCAGAGAAAAAGGGAAGCAGTTGCATAATCTGCAATGATCTATCGACGTGGAATAAATAGAAAGGCGTCCAATGAAGTCGAGTTATTTGAACAGATGGTTGGAGAGTGTATCGACCCTAACTGACCTGGCCTATTCTCACATGTGAGCCAGTTGCTACCGAATGTTTGTAGCAGCACCACTGCCAACTAATCAGACATAGAAGCAGCTTTCAGCATCTCAAGTGCGGGGATGCTAACTCTGCTTAGAATGGAATTTCATCAGATCAAAGTAACGCCTTTATCAAATGTTCTTACATGTGAGTCCCTGTGCATGTTTTGTACTTGGGAGTCCTCTCAAATGGCTTATTTGTAAGAGAAAATGATAATAAAAATGTTGCTCTAGTGGTTGATTAATCCAGGGTAAAAATGCTTCGAATGTAACACTTGAAATTATGTGATCTTTCTAACTGGAGCAATAAACATTTCTGGATGACAAACTATACAGATATATAACACAGATGCAAAAGGAAGCTTAAATTAAGTACTCTTTTGTGAGTCTGTTACACAAACTATCCAGAATCCTGATCAAAATCAAACAGTTTAGAATCCACATGAAAAATGAAAAATGCAGCGCACAAGCAACACCTTCCAGCTCAGAAAAAATATAGTTGCATGCAAGCAAAAGATAATCGCTCATAGCATAATACCTTGAGTTTCCACCAAGTAAAATGCAGCACACAAGCAACACCTTCCAGCTCAGAAAAAATGTGGTCGCAAATAAATGCAAGCAAAAGATAATCACTCATAGCATAATACCCTGAGTTTCCACAGAGTAAAAAGCAAAAACTGCCTTTAAGATTTAGTCTACACGAGCACAAAATGCAATGTAAAAGCATAGCACATAAAGAATATTAAATAGGAATTGTGAGCATTTCTGAATCTAATTAATTAAAATTCAAATATCCCTCAATTACAACACTTTGAGCTGATGCCATCGGGCGTAAATTTTCCACTTTTACTCCTTGATCTAAGTTCTTGAATGGCAATAAAGAATCATTCTGATTACATCCACTCCAAACTGGCAAAATTTCTGTCACAAATTTATTGATATACTTCTTCTTAATACCCTCCTTAACAAGCTCTTCATGTTCACTGAAATTCCCTCTCATATCTAACAGAACACTGCACAATCCTTGACGATTACAATAATCCAAGATCACATCCAGATTTATTTTATCAACAGATACAGTTTCAATTCCTTGTTGAGTCTCTTCAGGAGTTGTCGCTGTTCTACTATCTGTAAAGATTATCACTTTACTACCATTGATGACTAATGGCATTTGATTTGAAGAACCAGAATCTTTATGCATTATAATCCGAATAGGTTGATTGGCTCCAGGTTCTTGAGATAAAGGTACCGAGTCTACTGACAAATTTTTGCCGAATAAGGAAGAAGACAGTATAATTGCATCATATTCTTGTAATAGCTTAGAATAGTATCCACCAGAGTCAGTAACTCCATTCCCAAGTGAGTCCAACAAGTTTCCGTTGACAGAAAGAGAATACCTGTAATGCAGGAAGAGGCTAAGCTATGAAACACATGTTGTCTACCGAATATAACTATAATTTATTAACATATTTTCATACATTATTCTTCATGACAAACTAATATCATTCTAGCAATTATTGTCTACCAAATTTCTAGACTTCAATTTTGCCCAGCATTTATAATTACTTTTCATTCTTTTTTGTCATTATATTTCATTTCTACATGCAACACAGTAACAGTTTTTCACAGCAGATTTCAATATCATCCATTTTCTAACCATCCCACTCTCATTTTTCATCATCCAACAGCAAAATCGTGGACTGGATTAGCAGTGACAGTGGCATTGTCTGTTAAGGAGGGGCAAGGGTTCTCAATATCTTATTTATGTGTTTCAGTGACAACTTGAACCACCCGAAGTTCAACCGTCATCAACAGTATTCAGCTTGCATCAAAATGTCTGGAAGTTGTCCAAAAAGTTATTTTAGAATCAAGGGTTGTTATGGTCTACGTTGTCACCATTGTAGAACTAGATAAAAACTTCACATTTTAGTCCAATAACTAATTCAAATTATACTCAATTCAAATGTGCATGGAAGTGAAGACAGGAGATTCGTTGGTTTGTGTTTGAGATACAAATGGTTTTGTTGCTTAATTTTTGTTTAGATAAAGGTTATCTAAGATATAGTTATGGAAATACTGTATTATTTTAGGGAATTATTCTGATTTTGTAAGGTTCTGTCCAAATCTTTTGCACATTTTGTGCCTAGGTTAGTGTCATTTAACTCATTTTGCCTTTCCAGAAAAGTTTTTATTTGATTTGTTAACTTGAGTTACTTGACAGTTAATAGGTTTCAACTTCCTATGGTTGCTTTGTAGTCACAAACATAGGCACACTTGGCCGAAATGCATAAACAAATATCGTGTTCGTGGCTTGCGTTTTACATTTCGATTTCTCTTACCACTAGTTGTTGTAACAATATCTAACGTAAGTAGATTGCAAATAGAGTTAAATTTTGATGATGTATGAATTTTCTTTTACTCTTCCTCTATATTTCCACATTCAGTTCTGAACATTTCACTAACAAAATAAACTTACTGTATATTTATGATAACACCAGAAACAACCCCAAATAAATCTTTAGAGAAAATCAAGTTAGAGTATATGCTTTAAAATAGAGGTGGAATTGAACTACCTCAAAGTAAGCAGAGGCTTTCCGGTCAACATGCGATGAATATAGGCCTCATTAATGCCCTTACACAACTCTTCCTCAACACCAACAACAACTTCAATTCCAGCACTTCTCAATCTATCCACCCCTTTGGAAGCCACAATAGGATTTGGATCCACCATCCCAATAACAACCTTTTTAACTCTAGCATTAATGAGAGCTTCAGTACAAGGTGGAGTCCTCCCAAAATGATTACACGGTTCTAAACTGACATACGCCGTTGCATTCTCTGCCAAATCACCAGCATCTCTCAGAGCAAAGACCTGAAAATAGAAATTCAAATTAAAACATGTGTATGTCCCTGGTTGCAGTGACACAAAAATTATGATTTGAATTCAACAAACCTCGGCATGAGGTTGACCAGGTTTAGGATGAAAACCTTGGCCAACAATTTGGCCATGTTTGACAATAACACATCCTACTAATGGATTGGGGCTTGTGTATCCCAAACCCTTTCTGGCAAGCTCGACGCTTTTCCTCATGTAAAATCCATCATCGTCGTGATTGTTTTGGGAACAAATGACATAGCTACTCTTCCCATTGTGTCTGTATGTAAGTGATTTGGAAAATCTGGAATTGTAATATGGAACTGAAACTGATAACCGCACTGCTTGCATGATTAATTTGATTGGATTAGGTTACTACTATGAATTGTTGTAATTGAATCATTGCAAATTGAAGTAACAAAAACTCAAGATAAGAAAAAGGTTTTATGAATGATGTGAAAACATGTGGATGATGGATAACAGTGTGTGATGCGAAATGTGATATGGATTTGGGACTTGAAAGTCCTGTGCGGAAGAGTAATGGAAAAGACAGAGATTTAAGAGGAACAGAACAGCGTCAATTTGCTCTTTCGTTTTTACGCATGAAATAACAAACAACAACACTTGCTTTGATTTGGAGTACGGTTTGTTGGAACTTGGATGTCATTGACTTTCCGGTTCGGACACTAGCAATGACATCATAAAACGGGTTGAACCGGTGCTAAATGAATCCGATCGGACCGGTCGTGGATAGTAATACCATTTACAATGGGGGTGTTGAAAAAATTATTCAATAGTTGAATAGGTGCAATGAGGTGTTAAATAAAGAGTTGAAAATGATGTGGATTAATATGTGTTGAAAACATTCAACATGTTGAATGAGAAAGTGTGGACCCACATATATTACTTTGCAAAATTTTATTGGTTGTTGTGATTGTTTAAAATAGTGGGATTGGGTGTTGAATTTTACTAAACAAAACCATTGTAGTGAGTAAAAATTAAATGAGTGTTGAAGGACTTGGATCCTCTCCTTCAATTTCTTCTCTCCAATTATCTCCTTCACCATTTTCTCTCTATATCTCTCTCTAATATTTTCTCTCTCTTCTTCTTTTTATCATTTTTTCTTGATGCCATTAATTCTACTACACTTGTTTTTGTGAAGGAGAGAAAAGGAGGGAAGGAGAGGATCCATGGTCGAGTGTTGAATTATTATGTGGAAGAAAGAGAAGATGATGTGGAGAATAAAAAGTGAAAAAAGAGGGTGTTGAATATGCAAACCATTGTACATAGCCTAAACATTGCAAATATAGTATAGATCTACAAAATCGAGAGTTAGATTGGTGTGCGGAAGTATAGGTCACACTAACAACCCGTTACTTTGCTATCGGATAAAATACATTGAGATTAGGCAGGTGAAAAAAGAGAATCACATAATTGAGTTTGTGCCTTAATCTTCTGAATAGGCATATACTTTTACTAAGTTTATTCCTAAAGAAAATATCATTTTCATAAGAACTAAGTTAGAAATTCTAAATCAATCATACATTAATTAATCTGCGCTTTTTTTTTTCTTCTTATTTTCTCTTTTCAATTTTTCAATTTGAAATATATGTTATATGTTCTATTCACGTGTTTATCTTAGGAGAAGTAGTGTTATACTTTATTTATCTATGAAGGGGAGTTGACAATTCCAATAATTTTCATCTTAATACTTATGCTTTATCATTTCTGTGAAAGATGTGTTGTCATCATTAAAAGAAGAAAGTATGATTTGATGTGTTGTGTAGGTAACTTAGCATTCAAATGTGATTTTGATGATGACAAAGGAATAAAGAAACATATTCATGAGCATCATCAAAGAAGAGAAAGATTGAAATTTATCAAAAAGCAGAGCTAAGAAGGTTTCAGCGTTTAGAGCAAAGAAAGTCAAATATTAAATATCAACATCAAAGGAACTAAGTCTTTGAAAGCTCGCCTCATCATGTGCTTCAGTATATTTTTATATGCTTATGATTAGCAGTGTGTAAATAAGTATGCGTAGCTCTCAAGATACTAAAGCAATGCGCGCGCACACACTCACACTCAAACACACTTAAAATAATTTTACAAATTTCATCTCTTTCAAAATATTCTTAAAAGTCGTGTTTGGCCTTATGTTAATCGATTAGGAAGCATGATAACCCAATTAGGAAAGCGAATACTCACTCGCTAATCGATTAACATATGTCTAATTGATTTTGGAGAGAATTCGCCACCTAATTGATTATGAACCCTCATAATCAACTAGGTATAATTGATTAGAACCACAAGATAATCAATTAGAGAGTAACTTCGACCCATAGTTCTTTCCTTTTTTTGCTCAATTTTCTCTCATATATAAAGGAGATTGTGTGGTCACTCTAGAACACAAGATATCTGATATCTACTCATCTCTCCTACTCACCCTCTTCTTACAATTGTTTTATACATTTTTTATTATTTTAGTACTGAAAGAGCGGAATATTTACGTAAGAGTCGTGTAATTATTGTCTGAAACAGATTAAACTATAATTATAAATCAAAAGTATCATTCTCTTGTAACATTGTAATTTCTATAAAGGTTGAAAGTTGAACCTGAGTAAAATCTTGGTGTAAGGAGGTATTTGGTTAATCATGTGATAAACAGTGAAGTTGATGGTGGAACTCTCAAGAAGAGACTCTTAAGAATTAGAGTATGTCATGTACTTTCAGGCTAAACTAGTATAAATCCGTATGTGCATTTTCCTAACTATTCTATTTTATTTTCTTACAATTTATCTTTCGTTCTTAAATCTTTGTTTAATCTTTATTCTTAAAATTGACCAATATAAAAATAAATATTTTTGTAAATTTTTTTATAAAACCATATAACACAATTCACCTCATTCCCCCACATCCTCTTGTGTTTGAAGTCAATTGATCAACCCGAAGAAACATGAGGAAATGTTTCTTTCATAAGGTTGTGCATGCGACTAATGTCAGATCATTTAAGCTTGACATCTTTCTAACTAATAAGGGGGTTGTGTATTTGTCTAATCGTTTGGTGCAGAATTGCAGTCTGAACAGTAAGCTCCAGAAAGGTCATGAGAGTTTATTTCTCTCTATGGTATTCAGATGTGTTTGATAACCGGAAAAAGCTACAAAGGTTGTGCTCCATTGAGATCTTCTTGTAATATCTTGAATGAAGGTCTTCTAAGCATAATAAGCCATATAGGATGTATATGCTCTGATCATATCCATAGTGGTGTGTATGAAGAACTCATTTATACTAACAACAACTTGTTGGTGCAAGGGAAGAGTATCAGATAAATTGATTTGATCTGTATGATTATAAGGAGGTGAGTTCAACTTCAACAAGAGTCTTTTGATAAGATTGTGTCATACTGGATATTGTGAAGCAAGCAAACTAAGTTTTTGTTTGTCAAACCAAGTGTACACGACATTTTAGCCATCCAAAGAGTCATGACAATGTGTGAGGATCAACTATGTCATTGTTAAGTGAATAATTCAAAGTGCTTGGATGTGTGCTAAAGGAGTTAGAGTATCTGGATCAGGAATTATTTTACAATGTGTAACTGTGTTCAGTAAGTATGTAAACTTGTGGTCCTTCTCTGTGAGAATGTGAAGTTTACATGTGACTCCACCTGGTGCTCAAGTGTTCATCATCAGCAGGGGTAATGTTTATCCATAACAGGGGGATAATTGATTTGTAACAACATATTCTATTGACATATCTTATGTTTGCAGTTTGTATCTCTAAGTCTGTAATACTTTGGTTGTTTTAGCCAAAATTTGCCAAAAGGGAAGATTGTTGGTTCCATGATTTTAGTATTGGCTAAAACATGGTTCTGACCGAGATGTCACACATGGATATGTTTAGAATTTGTGCACCATGTAATACTTAACTCTATATGCTAATGTGCTATTGTGGTTTACCTTTTTGGTTAGTTGCTTACCTTTGTCATATTATGGTTAAAAAGGGAGAATAATGTGTGTGTGCACTAACCACTAACCACTGACTGACTGCTGCTATTGACGGGGAGAATTTTCTATTCAGGGGAGAATTTTTTAGCATCTCTGAAGTGTTGCTTAGTAGTTTTTAAGGGGGAGTCCCTGTGCTGGATTAAGGTGTTGTGAACAGATGTTGTTAGAACAAGATTTGTTCTGATCAATTATCTTAGTTTTGATGATAACAATAATATGAATTTTGCTTAAGATAATATGGTACTCTAATCCAATGCAATTTCCTTTTCAGGAAATATATAAAGAGTACGCATAATTCAGCGCTCAGAAGCTTTGTCTCAAAGGGTTCAGCATGCAACATCAGAACATGGTCTGGCAAGACATCAGAAGATGGTCGAAGCAGAATCAGAACATGGGTCTATGGAAGCATCAGAAGAACATGAGATCAGAAGCACTGAAGTTCTGATGGTATCACGCTCAGAAGCACTTCAAGGTCAGAAGATCAGAAGATGCTTTGCACCAAGCTGTTTGACTCTGATGATATTCAAACGTTGTATTCACAAACATCAGATCAGAAGGAAGTACAAGTGGCAAGCTACGCTGACTGACAAAAGGAACGTTAAAAGCTATTATAGGCAACGTCAGTAGACACAGCGTGAACAAGGCTCGAGGTAGTTGACAAAAGCGTATAACATTAAATGCGATGCTGTACGGAACACGCAAAGCATTAAATGCACTCAACGGTCATCTTCTCCAACGCCTATAAATATGAAGTTCTGATGAGAAGCAAGGTTAACGATTCTGAACAAAACAACTCATATTAACTTGCTGAAACTCTGTTCTACTCAAAGCTCAGAATCTTCATCTTCATCAAAGCTCACTACATTGCTGTTGTAATATATTAGTGAGATTAAGCTTAAACGTTAAGAGAAATATCACAGTTTGTGATTATAGCTTTTAAGAAGCAATTGTAATACTCTTAGAATTGATTACATTAAGTTGTAAGGAACTAGAGTGATCGTGTGGATCAGAATACTCTAGGAAGTCTTAGAGGTTATCTAAGCAGGTTGTAACTAGAGTGATCGTGTGGATCAGAATACTCTAGAAAGTCTTAGAGGGTATCTAAGCAGTTGTTCCTGGAGTGATCAGTGTGTGATCAGAAGACTCTGGAAGACTTAGTTGCTGACTAAGTGGAGAACCATTGTAATCCGTGCGATTAGTGGATTAAATCCTCAGTTGAGGTAAATCATCTCTGCGGGGGGTGGACTGGAGTAGTTTAGTTAACAACGAACCAGGATAAAAATAACTGTGCAATTTATTTTTATCTGTCAAGTTTTTAAAGCTACACTTATTCAAACCCCCCCTTTCTAAGTGTTTTTCTATCCTTCAATTGGCATTAGAGCGCCGGTTCTAAGGCGCAAGCACTTAACCGTGTTTAGAAAAGATTCAGGAAGAGAAAAACGCTTCAGTAAAAGATGGCTGATGAAACTGCAAAGTCTACATCTACATCTGGCTCTGCTGAGCAACACAACGGTAACAATGGTTATACTAGACCGCCGGTATTTGATGGTGAAAACTTTGAATACTGGAAAGATAAACTGGAAAGTTACTTTCTTGGTCTAGATGGTGATCTATGGGATCTTCTGATGGATGGTTACAAACATCCAGTAAATGCCAGAGGCGTAAAGCTGACAAGGCAAGAAATGAATGATGATCAGAAGAAGCTTTTCAGGAATCATCATAAATGCAGAACTGTTTTGCTGAATGCTATCTCTCATGCTGAGTATGAGAAGATATCTAACAGGGAAACGGCCTATGACATATATGAGTCCTTGAAAATGACTCATGAAGGAAATGCTCAAGTCAAGGAGACTAAAGCTCTCGCTTTAATCCAGAAGTATGAAGCCTTCAAGATGGAGGATGATGAAGACATTGAAAAGATGTTTTCAAGATTTCAAACTCTTACTGCTGGATTGAGAGTTCTTGACAAGGGATACACCAAGGCTGATCACGTAAAGAAGATCATCAGAAGCTTACCCAGAAGATGAGGTCCTATGGTGACTGCATTTAAGATTGCGAAGAATCTAAATGAAGTCTCTTTGGAAGAGCTGATCAGTGCCCTGAGGAGTCATGAAATTGAACTGGATGCAAACGAGCCTCAAAAGAAAGGTAAGTCTATTGCATTAAAATCCAATATCAAGAAATGCACTAACGCTTTTCAGGCTAGAGAAGAAGATCCTGAAGAATCAGAATCTGAAGAAGAAGATGAACTGTCCTTGATCTCCAGAAGGCTAAATCAACTCTGGAAGAACACGCAAAGGAAGTTCAGAGGCGTCAGGAGTTCAAAGAAATTTGAACGTGGAGAATCTTCTGATGACAGAAGATTTGACAAGAAGAAGGTCATGTGCTATGAATGCAATGAGCATGGACACTTCAAGAATGAATGTCCAAAACTTCAGAAGGAAAATCCCAAGAAGAAGTTTCATAAGAAGAAAGGTCTTATGGCAACCTGGGATGAGTCAGAAGATGATTCAGACTCTGAAGATGAGCAGGCTAACTGTGCGCTGATGGCGACAGAAGATGACGGATCAGAATCTACATCAGAATCAGATTCTGAAGAGGTATTTTCTGAACTTACTAGAGATGAGTTAGTTTCCTGTCTAACAGAACTTCTGGAATTCAAGTCTCAGATTAGTCTCAAATACAAAAAGCTGAAAAAGCTATTTGAATTTGAAACAAAGAAGCTTGAGTTGGAGAATTCTGAATTAAAAGAAAAACTTTTAAAATTATCCAATAACGTTGGATCTCCTTCTGATTCAGAAAAATCCACTCCTAGTCTAAACCATATTCTGAAAGAATATGATTTAAGTTTCAGGAAGTTCTTATCTAGAAGTATTGGCAGAAGTCAGCTAGCTTCTATGATATATGCTGTGTCTGGAAACAAAAGAGTCGGCATTGGTTTTGAGGGTGAAACCCCATACAAACTTGAACCTGTTGATGAAATGAAATTCACATACAAGCCATTGTATGATCAGTTCAAGTATGGCCACTCCCATGATATTAGGCACACTTCACATGCTCAAAGTTTTCACATAACACACACCAAAAAGCATGTGACACAACCTAGGAAATATCATGAAACTCGCATTAAAAATTATAATGCTGTTCCTCCTATTGCTTACAATGTTAAACCCAAGTTCAATCAGAACTTGAGAAAATCTAACAAGAAAGGACCCAAGAAGATGTGGGTACCAAAGAAAAAGACTATTTCCTTTGCAGATTCTCTTGGCGACAAAGAAGATAAAAGTCAACATGTCATGTCATCTGGATTCAAGTTGGTCTCAACACTTGAAGGGAAGAAGGACTGTCTTCCAAGTTCTGGTACTTAAATCTGTTGAAGAATCTATGTTCGTAGGAGATCAGAAAAGAAAGTTTATTAGTCTTGGAACCATCTGTTTTGTTTGTTTCTAAAGCAATGATGTTTCGTTCTTGTTTATTCTGAATGCTCTAAATGCTACAGAATATACAATATTGAAACATTGATTGTGGACGAATCAATAAATATCTGGTTTGATGATAAACTTGTTTCTGATGAAACAAAGCAGCTTGAGAATTTCTGCAGATACAGTTTTGTCTTATCAGAAGCTGCAGAACAAAGAAGTGAATCTCCAGAAGCTGTGTATATCAGAAGTAATGGATCAGAAGATCATTCAGATTTATATCAGCACACTTCAGAAGGAGTGTTTCGAGCAGAGAAACTTGATCAATTCAGAAGCAGTGATCTGAATCAGAAGGCGTAAAGCCTATTGAATATTTCACACCTGTCATCCATTATCTGATGATGAACACGTGTCTCTACGGTCAGTACGAAGCGTGCAGTTGAAAAGACGCCGACCTAGGTAACTGTATTAAATCATTTCTTTTACCACGATCTCTCTCCTCACGTCACTCGTCATTTAATGAAAATGATTTTTTTTTATTCTGAAACTATTCATTTTGTTTATTTATTCTTTTTCATTCTCTATTTTATATTCGTCTCCCTATATTCTTTTCAAATCATATCATACATATTTTTCGCTCCCTTGTCTCTCTTTCTTCTTGCATTCTCTCGTTTGAAAAGTTCTTAGCCGTTTTCTAAAACCCTAATCAAAAACCCAGTTCTCTTCTCCTGTTCGTTTTTGTTCATTCTGCATCCATGGCTGCCTTCTCATCCCAAAATGTTGATACATCTGTTCCTCACCATCTCCAAGAAGAAACTCTGCAACTTACTCCTGTTGTTGCATGCTCTATTCCCAAGGACAAATTAGAAGTTCTATGTGAACTTATTGTTGATTTTGACAACCTTGAAGAACATGGATTTCATCTTAAAGAAGACATCATCTTTCAAGGATGGACCTCGTTGTTTGCTGAGTTCGTTGGCCCAGTTTATCCGGATCTTGTCAAGGAGTTCTGGGCACATGCTGTGGTTGCTCCAAAATCAATACTTTCTTTCGTCCATGGAAAGTTTGTTGTTATTACTGAAAACATCCTAAGAGTGATGTTTGATCTGAAAAACCCTGAAGGGGCTTTTGAGATTGATCAAAGGGCAGTTTGGGAAGATGTTCTATCCACTCTCTATCCAAATGTCAAGAAAACAAAAATCGTCAAGGATTTGAGAGATGTCTACAAAATCTGGACAAAGATCATTCTTGGGTGTTTCTACCATAGGAAAGCAACACATGCCTCGGATTTCATCAGTAATGAGCAAAAGTATATTCTTTATTGCATTGCCACTAGGAAGAAGGTTGATGCGATCTACATCATCTTCAACCACTTGTGGAAAGCAGTAAAGGATTCCAGAAACGCTTTCAGAGAAAAAGGTGGAACAATCATTCCTTTTGGAAGGATTATTTCAAATCTTTTGGTGCATTCAAAGATTGTTGAAAGCTTGGAATCTGAAGGTATTGTGAAAGACCTTGCTGTCACATCTGGGGCTTGTCTGAATGCATTCACTTTGAAGAAGATGAAAGTAATTAAGACTATCAGTAAGACTCCTCAACCTCTTACTGATACAAGAATCAGAAGAGCACCTGTTCTTGCTGAGTTTGAAACTTTCTTCAACTGTGAGGTACCTGTAGTCAAAACTAGGTATCTGTTATCACAAGAAGAAAATAAATATCTCAAAAATCAAGAGAAGGGTGCTCCAATGAAAATAAATAATAAGAAGGAAGAAAGGACTAAAAGAAAGCATGATTATCCTTCTGCTGTCTCTAAGAAACAAGATGTTTCTAAAGAGGTCATTGCAAAGGTTGCTAAGTCTGTCTCTGATGAGTTTGAGAAGAAAGGGAAAGAAGCTGTTGAGAAGAAGAAAACAAGAAAAAGGAAGATGATTCTTCAAGAGTCTGATGAAGAAAATGTCTCTCAAGAGGCTGAGAATCAACCAGAAGTTCTGGCATATGTCAGAAGGAAAGAAATCTCTAGCGGCAAAGCAAAGATTATTGAAGAGCCGAAGAGTAAGAAGCAGAAGAAGACTGAGGATATGGCCAAAGCTTTTCTGAGAGGTTCCAAAGGTATATGCATTTCTGAACCTGATTCTGTTCCTGCTGTTCGTTCAGAAGTTGCACCAATAGAGGTTGTCCCTACACCTGAACCAGAAAAAGCCACATCAGAATCACCTGTCTTTGTCCATGTTCTTACACCTCCATCTTCTCCTATAACCATTCCTTCCTCTCCACCTACCATAAATCCTGTTCTGGATATACCACCCCTTCAAACTCTCTTTCCATCTCAACCTTCTCTCAATGCCACCTTTGAACATACTCCCTCCACCTCTCAAAACAATCTTTGTGATTCTCCTCTTCCAACCTCTGCATCACATGAGCAGCTGCTCCGTGATTGCAACTACACTCCCAAGCCTCGTCCTGAAGCTGAAGTGGTAGTGTTAGATTCTGATACTGAAGCAGAATCTTCTTATAGGTTGGATAGAGAACCTCATCCGTACTTCACTTCCAACCCTGCCTTTTCAAAAACCCAAATAAAATTCCGCCCTGTATACCCTATTGGTGTAGTTTTTGAAAACATAAAGAGGAATCTCAGAAGTATCTTTAATACTCTCAGAATTGCTGAAAGTTCTGGATTGAATGATGTTGCTATGCGGAACTACTGGAGGATCTTTCGCAGAGAATCAGATGCTCTGTTTTTAGAACTTCAGGAAGCCTGTGTAGCTGCTGCCCCACGGCCTCGTGGAATTCTGAGGAATTATGAAGACTTCTGGTTTGCTAGTCTCAAAGGAAGACATCTGTTGGAAGAGAAGCCATTCTTGGATGAGATGGAACAATTAAGACTGGCTGCTGAAATGGAAGCAAATCCATGCAGGGATATTGTTATCTTTATTCCTGATTATCCTGTTCTGCTCGGAGATTTCAAGACTCTCTTTGACTATCTGAGGGAAAACCCTTCTGAGAAAGACCCAAGCTTGGTCATTCCAGAAGTTGTTAACCCACCAGAAGTTGAAGGTCCCTCTGCTCCCAGGAATCTAGATGCCATTCTTCAGGCACTTGAGAATGGAGACTCGGAAATTCCTGCTGCAGAATATGGAGATGCTTCTATGCAAGAAGCAGATGCTGAAGATCATGCTGCTGAATCAGATCCTGTTGAGGAAATCCCTGCAAATGATCTATCCATGGAAGCTACAGATCAAGTTGCTATTCCTGTGGTTGAAAGCGGTGAAGCTTCTTCTGATGAATCTTCTCGTCTTGCAAGGACTCTGGAAGAAATTCAGAAGAGACAGGATGAGCAAAGCTCACTCAATGCTGAGTATAGAGCTTTCATGGTGAGGCAAGATGGACACAACAATGAGGTTCAAGAGATGCTGGCCAAGATCTTGTCAAGGCTAGGGCCATCTTAGATTGAGTCTGTGTTGTTTCTTTCTTTTCGTTGCATCTGTCTTTGTGCATCTGATCTTACTTATCTTCATGTACTTCTGTACCTGCTGTTTGAACTTCAATGAAATCATCTTCTTCCTCCGTGTGTTTCGTTTTGTTTGTCTCTGAATCTTTTTTGTTTTTTGATGATATGACAAAAAAGGGGGAGAAATATGTGATAAATGATTTGATTTAATCAGTTGCTTTTACTAACAAGAACTGCAAGTTCTATATGGTTTAAGTGTTTTGCAGGTATAAAGAAGTGAAGAGAATCTTCAAAGCAAACACAAGAAGCAAAACCATAGGAAGTGTGAAGCAAGCTAAGTGCTGTCAAGCTTCAGAAATCAGAAGCAAGAAAGAAGAATGAATCAGAAGCACTGATAATAGAATTTGATCCATATTTGTCTATTTGCTCTGACAAAATTCTATTTGCTCTGATACATTATTTTAGCCTATATGGCTCTGATACATATCATGTGTTCTAATATATATTTTATGTTCTGACTCGTTCATGCTGACTTTTGTCGTTTAGTTTTTTGTTCTGTAACATTTCAGGATGTAGAGATGCTCTGATGATGCTCTGGTACATTCAACAATGTTCTGATACAAATCTAGCATGAAGTGATGTTGGTAGAAATTCAAGGCTCTGAAGCTATCCGAGGGAAGCAGAAATCAGAAGCTGTGAATGTTCTAAAGATCCAGAAAACTCAAGTTCTGAAGCTGTCCTAAATGGAAGCAGAAATCAGAAGCTGTGAATGTTCTGAAGATCAAAGAAATTCAAGTTCTGAAGCTGTCCTAAATGGAAGCAGAAATCAGAAGCTGTGAATGTTCTGAAGATCAAAGAAATTCAAGTTCTGAAGCTGTCCTAGATGGAAGCAGGAATCAGAAGCTGTGAGTGTTCTAGGGATCTAAAGAAATTCTAGTTCTGAAGCTGTCCAATGGAAGCAGAAGTCAGAAGCTATGAATTCTCTGAAGACAGAAGCTTATGTGATCGTCTCTACCGAAATAATCAGGGAAGTCTTTTATTAAAGTTCTTCGAGTATTTATTTCAGGGGGAGATTATTTATCTCAGGGGGAGATTGTTAATCTCAGGGGGAGACATATTCATATGCTTATGCTATAGCTGTGTAATTTGTCTTTTGCCGTCTGCTCTTTCTGATCGCAAATTCATATCATTTATATATGTTTTTGTCATCATCAAAAAGGGGGAGATTGTTAGAACAAGATTTGTTCTGATCAATTATCTTAGTTTTGATGATAACAATAATATGAATTTTGCTTAAGATAATATGGTACTCTAATCCAATGCAATTTCCTTTTCAGGAAATATATAAAGAGTACGCATAATTCAGCGCTCAGAAGCTTTGTCTCAAAGGGTTCAGCATGCAACATCAGAACATGGTCTGGCAAGACATCAGAAGATGGTCGAAGCAGAATCAGAACATGGGTCTATGGAAGCATCAGAAGAACATGAGATCAGAAGCACTGAAGTTCTGATGGTATCACGCTCAGAAGCACTTCAAGGTCAGAAGATCAGAAGATGCTTTGCACCAAGCTGTTTGACTCTGATGATATTCAAACGTTGTATTCACAAACATCAGATCAGAAGGAAGTACAAGTGGCAAGCTACGCTGACTGACAAAAGGAACGTTAAAAGCTATTATAGGCAACGTCAGTAGACACAGCGTGAACAAGGCTCGAGGTAGTTGACAAAAGCGTATAACATTAAATGCGATGCTGTACGGAACACGCAAAGCATTAAATGCACTCAACGGTCATCTTCTCCAACGCCTATAAATATGAAGTTCTGATGAGAAGCAAGGTTAACGATTCTGAACAAAACAACTCATATTAACTTGCTGAAACTCTGTTCTACTCAAAGCTCAGAATCTTCATCTTCATCAAAGCTCACTACATTGTTGTTGTAATATATTAGTGAGATTAAGCTTAAACGTTAAGAGAAATATCACAGTTTGTGATTATAGCTTTTAAGAAGCAATTGTAATACTCTTAGAATTGATTACATTAAGTTGTAAGGAACTAGAGTGATCGTGTGGATCAGAATACTCTAGGAAGTCTTAGAGGTTATCTAAGCAGGTTGTAACTAGAGTGATCGTGTGGATCAGAATACTCTAGAAAGTCTTAGAGGGTATCTAAGCAGTTGTTCCTGGAGTGATCAGTGTGTGATCAGAAGACTCTGGAAGACTTAGTTGCTGACTAAGTGGAGAATCATTGTAATCCGTGCGATTAGTGGATTAAATCCTCAGTTGAGGTAAATCATCTCTGCGGGGGTGGACTGGAGTAGTTTAGTTAACAACGAACCAGGATAAAAATAACTGTGCAATTTATTTTTATCTGTCAAGTTTTTAAAGCTACACTTATTCAAACCCCCCCTTTCTAAGTGTTTTTCTATCCTTCAGATGTCAGATATGATGTCCCGACATCATTGTATTTTGAATTCACTCTCTCTATGTTGTTGTATATTGAGTAACTGCCACTAACTGGTACTTTGATTTTATTCCTGTTGCTGATATATTTGATGATGATTTTTTGTTGTTGTGCCTTTGATGTATGTGTTTGATGCATTTTCAAACCTTTGATTGTAGTGTTTTATTGCAAAAGTGTTTTAGTTTGTTTTAGCCAAAATCTGCCAAAGAGGGATATTAATATTTCTCTAAAATTATGGTTGGCATGAATTTTGGTAAAACTAACTTGGCAGCAACATGTTGAAAAAGATATTTTGACTTGAAGACTCAACATGTCGAATGGGATGTCCTAACCAGAAGTAGGGGTGTTCGCGGTGCAGTTTGGGTGGTTTTGACGCTAAAAGTCATCTGAACCGCAAGACAAAAAGACGTGCGGTTTAGTTTGGTTCGGTTTGCTTTTAGAAAAAAACTGAATCAAACCAAACCAATGCGGTTTGGTTCCGTTCGGTTGGTTCGGTTTTTTACAAATGTTTTATTGAGTCATACATACACACACACACACACACACACACAGATATATATATATATATATATATATATATATATATATATATATATATATATATATGACAACATAACTTTATATTTAGTCATTCATATACTACCAAATAACAACAATACTCATCATATTTGAACAACAACTTCCCATTTAATACGTATAAACTAGATTAAACAAAAGTGAAATAATAAACATAAAATAATAGTATAAAACAATATCAAAAATATTATAATGAAATAAAAAAATAAAACAGATGAGAGATTAGTGAAGATGAAAAAAAAAGAACATAAGAGAGGAGAGATTATAGAAGAAGATGTGCGATAAAAACGAAACTGAAAGAGGGAACATTTGCATAAAAATGAGAAGATGAAAAAGAAAAGAATATAAGATAGTAAAGATGACGCGATAATTCTAGGAGATATTTGAGAAGACTGGAATTGAAACCATAAGCGTAAGGATGAGAAAATTGTTCGTAATAATAAAGCTAATGTATAATAAGTTTAAGTTTGGTTTGAATGTGAATTAAGTAAAATTTAGGTTGTAACATAATGCGGTTTGATTCGGTTTGGTTCGGTTTGCAAAATCTAAACCGCAAACCAAACCGAACTATTCAATTTTGTTAAAAGATGACCCAAACAAATTCGAACCAAATACGATTTTTTGCGGTTTCGGTTTGGTTTAGTTTGGTTTGCGGTTTTCTATTGGGTTGGTTTGGTTTTGAACACCCGTAACCAGAAATATATGACATTTGATTTGTCGCAGTTTACAGTTTGGATGTAGTTGTTTACTTACAGATCATTGAATATTCTATGAATATTAATAGACTCTATATGGTGTCCAAGACAGATGAATAAGAGACTTTGTTGGTTTATTCTGTTTTCTAAATGTTGAGACATTTTAGGAAACTCTAGATTGAAGACCTCTTTGCTTGCAGATTTCACTGACTAACATTTTTGCTAATGTCTCTGATTGTGTGCAATCTCTGGTGTATGTTTGTTCTCTGCTGGGCTGAGAATTATATGTGTTTGATTTATTTTCAAACACATGGAGAAACATGTCGAGCGAGATGTCGTATGCAGGATCATACGACATCGTGTATATGTACAGCTGGAATTTTGGATTTCGTTTAAGTTGTTACCGATGCAGAATTTTCTAGGAATATTATGCAATCCAATATGGCGCTTAATTTAAGGATAAAATATTTTATCTGTTTTTCAAGATGTATTCATAGTTTCTAAATATGGAGAATATTTAGAAAACTAATGATTAAAGACCTATTTTTATGGAGATGCTTTCGCATATTTTTAGCAGTCTCCTTGCGGTGTTTTGAAGCCCTAATCCATATCAGATGTGTACTTTAATTAGAAGACAACAAACCTAATTTAAGAGTGTGGCTTATGATGTAATACGTTAGGGTTTGTGTGTTAATTGTGAGTCTCTCTAATATCATATTTGATAGAAGAGTAGGACATTTTCATTGTGTTGTAAGTTCTGTCATTCATTCATAAGCTTTTAAGTATTGCATGTTTGTATGTCACTTGGGTATCGCTGATACATAGTTCTAAGTGTGTGTTTCTTGAATCTCAAGCTATTATTCTTGATCGAAACATTTAAGCAAGATCAAGTATTATTCTTGATTAAGAGGTTCTTAATATAATATTGTTTGTAATTGAAGATTGAGGTAAAAGGTCGTCAATATCAGTAAATGAGATTGTTATTGTGAGACATCATTGTGATGATTGGAAGTGAGAGGGGTGTCTCATATCTAGGAGGTTTCTAGGTAGAAGTTGCATTGGGTAGGGATTAAGTGAGAAGTTGTAAATCGAGGGTTGTTTAGCTTCGAGATGATACTACTAATAGTGAATTTTCTCCCTGGCTTGGTAGCCCCCAAAGTAGGTGTTTTTGTACACCAAACTGGGTTAACAATTCTGTGTGTTCAAATACTTTTCAGCATTGTTTTAAATCATGTTTACCTTGCCATTGTATATTGTTCAGAGATCAATGTCTCGACATCTTTTAGGACATCTGAAATCTGAAGGCCAGAATTTCAGTAATTGTGGATTTGGCATTATTTCAGCTTTAATTGACAAAGGCGGAGAGAAGTGGACTCTTGTTTGCCATAACCTTAATAAAGAGTTAATTTCTCATAAAAATAATTTTATACGACTCTATGAGGCGGTAATGAATGAGTATAAGCTATAAAAAATGCTATTATTTTTAATAAATTGGTTGTGCCTGCATCGTAGGTAAAGTTTTTGAGTTTTCTTGAAAGGGTTCATCTTATAGCAAGTTCATATGGCAGAGTTTTAATTGAGATAACAAGAATTGCTTTTTAGGAAAGCTTTTTTGCTCTACTAAACCATCCTGCAAATAACTCAAATGGTCGACTTATCTCTATTGGATGGCTTGCAAGAAATATGAATTTTGTATATGTTTACTTGAAACCATAATTTTCTCTATCACAAACATTTGAAAAATGGAGAATACAGCACAAGAAATAAATATATGATTGAGAGTTTTTTTTCTTGGATAGAATGGACGTGTTTGATAAATGAGAAATGATATTTTGACACTACAAAGTTACACCTACATCCAAAATACTGTTCACAAATACATGAACAGTGTTTTTATTATTATTTTAATATTTTGATATATTTTTTTTTTAAAAAATTATTTTGGCTTAAAAAAATATATACCATTCAGACTTTGGTCAATAGTTTGTATAAAATTGGTTGTATAAAATTGGTTAATACGGTTCATAACTTGGTTAATGAGTTTTCAAACATAAAAAAAAATTAAATAGTAAAATAAAATTGGTGAATAGAGTATAAAAATTGGTTAATACATTTATAATTTAGTGTCAGAACATGGTTAATACTATGTATTTTATTGGAACTCAAATTTTGGTTTTTAAATCGAGATTTTCATTATAAAAAGTTTCTTCAAAAAAAAGGAACTCAAATTTTGATTTCTAAATCGAGATTTCCATTACTTTTATCATCATCTTTTGAAATTTAAAAAATTTATATTTAATTCTTCTCATTTTAAAAAATTCTAAAATTTGGTAAATAAATATTTACAGTATTCTAAACATGTATGAAAAAAATTATTCAGAAATTTTAAAGTTAAAGAATAATTAAACAAATTTCAAAATTTTATAAAATTGTAATGACAACAAATTTTGTAGGGACCAAAATATGTTATTTATTTATTAGTGACTAAAAATAAAATGGCACTTTTGTGGTGCAGAAGGGTCCTTCCATAGTGTAATATACATGGTTATGAATGATCCATTTTGAGGGTGGTTCTAATCTACATGGTTATGAAAGGATCCATTTGGAGGGTGGTTCTGAAAATGTGTCTTTTAGAGGCATGATGATAGTTCTTAGTATTTTTACTACTTTTTACTTCTTTTTCTTAGAATTTTAACCCTTTTTATGAATAACATTGCATGAATCAGAGCAAATGGTAACATGATTCAAGATATTGTAGAAAATGTTAATTCAACTAGAAATGACTCTTACAGTGATAAGAAGCAGAGCGAAAATGACATATAAAACATGGAAAAAAAATGAATACCTAAACCATTTATTGTGCAATCCATGATGCAAACAATGGAGTGAGCCCTGAAAAATATTGTGTCCTGGTCTGAAAAAATCTCATTCATGCCACGTAGAATAAGTGGTGAATCATGACGTGTTTGTGTGATAATAAACCCTCCTATGTATAATAAACTCTTGGAAAAAATTAGAGGTTCCAAATTTGAATTAGGGAGGAGTATTTGTAGAGTTGTTTGGGAGTTAAATAAGAGTTTTTCACCATTGGAACTCACTTTTCTTTTGTATGATAATTTATGTAATATTTCTCCAATTTATTAGGTTTAATTGCATTATGAGTTGTTAAGCACCTCGTTTGTGAGGGAAGAGTTCTTGATATTACTGAATAATCTTGTATCTTAATATGCAATTGTTATATTATGTTAATGTATTGTTCTAATGTCAGTTATCTAGTATTTATGCTTAATGTTTTTTATTGATTGGTCGCCAGTAAATTGATTTACTGTTTATTTTGTGAAACAAAAGTGGAATTTGTTAAACGCTTCAAATTAAGCATTCTAGTTAATTTACTGTCATCTACGGAGTTGGAACTTAGAAATTCATATATAAATATCTAACCTTAAATTGTACTCCCTAGTCCCTCCTCTATCCTAAATTATAAGAGAAATTTAGTTTTTAAATTATTAAATAATTAATTTATCTAGACTATATATATAGACCAAATATAATAATTATTCAATGAATAAAAAAAGTGAATTTTTCTTATAATTTAAAATAGAGGAAGTTACTTTTAAAGAAATTGAAGAGTTCTTCTAAGTTTATAAAAACTAATCACTAAAGGATTATAGCTAAATAATCTTGGAAATAAGCAATCACGTAATATAATGACGTTAACTATAAAGGTTATATAAATAGTGCAAGGAAAAATCTAAGTCAGATTCATCCTTGAAAATCTTTTAAGTATTAATTTTACAACTTTTATTTTTGTCATTCAAATTCTCAAACAAACCTACTAAAACATTTTTGTTCATTATATTCAATACTCATTGTAGTCTTCACATTCGATATCTAATGGTGTTCACCACAATGTTATTTGCTTATTGAGTTAATTATTAATTACAATTTTGGTAGCTATTTTAACTCCTCAGGTAATTAGTCTCTATTTCAAATTCACATTTTCTGTCTCCTTTTATTATTTTTGCATTTAAAATTGATTAGAAATGACAGAACAAATCCGATCTATTGAGCCCATTTTGCCTTCCATTTTAGTGTAAGTGTAGGACATACTAAGATTTTATACACACAATCTCAAATATGTCTGTCCCACTTTGTTCCATTTTTTGCAAATTTTTACCGAGCAGATTTAAACAAGACCCACATGCCTGTTTGCCACCACTAAAATTGATGTGTCCATTTTTAAATGACATGTCATTAAAAAATACTCACAACATCAATTTTTAGTGAAAAAAATGTAAATTAAGTCAAAAATATGTTAAGTGTCATTAAGAATTAAGAATAAATCATCAACTTTTAATGCAAAAAGGTGAGAAACGAGACAAATTATTTGAATTTAAAATAAAATGACTAATTTTTTAAATAAAATAAAATAGATGGACAAAAATATAATTAACCTTTATATAAAAAAAAATTATATTCTTAAAAATTATATAATTTCAATCATGTTTAATTTTTAGTAATAAATATTTATGTTATTGGATATTAAAATTAATCTTTTAATTTATAAAAACAATTTCTACTCTTTTGCACAAAGTTTTTATAAAAATAATTTTAGAAATAAATAAAATTTCATTTAAAACACTGTTCGTCGCTCCCAGATTTAAATCAGAATTTTTTTTTTAATGATTGATCTATATATTCAAAAGCTTCTCTCAAACTTAAATCGGAATCATTTTTTATTTAAATGATTTATCTATATATTCATTTATTTAAAATAAACTCACACTCGAATTTAAATTTCCAAGAGTTCAATTTTTCACAAAAATTTAGATTAAAAGATACAAGCATTCATAAAATTTCAAATAGAATTGTCAACCTCAATAAAATGTAAATTACGAAAACAAAATCTTATTTAGATATGTTTAACAGAAATATTTCAAAATCTACGAGTTTAACTCATTGTTATCACATACTTTAAAATCTTTTCGTCAATATTATATTCAACATTGAGTTTGAGTTGATAGACAAACTGAGAAAATATGGGACACCATACAAGCCAATAATTTTAGTTTATATTCAATCATAACAAAAGCATTTTGGTACAATAAGAAGTACAAGTTCTCACTAGATACACTACTAACGGTGTTTTTACAGTTAATATTTAGATGAACACAGCTAATTCCACATCTAATGAGGGTTACAACATCATGTGAGAATCCTAGGTTGAAATACAATAAAGATTTAAGGCAGCAGATGCTCTCTGTTTGCGTGAACCGAATCAGAGCTATTCATTCTTCTTCAGGTTCTTCTTCTTCCTGTAGAAGATTTTCTCTGTTGTCATGAGCCCAGAAACCACGCACATCTATAAGCATGCTGGCTACAGTTCCACCCTGTTTGCAGCCTAATAGATCAGCCAATGTTATCTTGAGAGGATCTCCTGGCTTAACCATATCCCAGATTTCATCTCGTACATCCTCAATGCAAAGTTCATAGTTGCCACCCTCAATCCATTTATGATGTACGTCTCTGTTTTGTTTGTTTGCAACAATAAAACCTTACGTGAGAATAGAGAAGTAAAAGTAGTAATATTAAATTATATAACCACATTGTTAGTAAAGGGATATGGAAAATTCCGAGCATCCCACACTAGAGGTGGACCGATCGACCGAACCCAAGGTCCACCAACTACAGTCCTCCAACTACGAGTTTTTTAACTACAACTTAAACATACACAATTGGAGCTGGAATTACAATGGCTGCTGGCACCAGACTAGCCCTCCAATGGAACCTCGTTAGGATCTAAATTGTGTACTCATTTCCTCCCAGACTCAATGAGCCCGGTATTGTTATTTATAGTTATTACCTCCCTAAGTTAGAATTGGGTCATTTGCGCGCCTGCTGCTTTCCTTCAAAAGTTGATGGGGCAGAAATTTGAATGATGGTAGGCCACTATCCTGCCATTAAAATTTGATAGGACAGAAAGTTGAATGATGTGTCGCCGGTACAAGGATCGTGTGATCCGATGAGTTATCATGAGTCATCAAAACCATCGGGGTTTGTTGCAGAATTACTATGGTTATCCTAGTAGATACCGTTAAGAGTCCCACATCGAACAATATTTGGCTTGAACATGTCCTTATAAGTGGGAACAATCCTATCCAACAAACTGACTTTGTAGGGTTGAATAAGGCCCAACCACATTTCTTAACCTAGTATCAAGAGCCTTGGTTTAAGATCCGGTAGCTACCTGCTATCAGGTTTCCACTATTGGGCCAACCACCATTTATTCCCACGCTCTAGTCGTCTAGTCCTGGGCGTGAGGGGTGCGTTAAAAGTCTCACATCGGACAATATTTGCCCTGAACATGTCCTAATAAGTGGGGGCAACCCTCACCCTACAAGCAGGTTTTGTAGGGTTGAGTTAGGCCCTTATAACTTATTTAATGAGTCATTCAGAGCTTCAGTCTCCCCATCTTTTAATCTAACTAATTGTCACTGTTTATTTAGAGACTTGCAGGCCATGCTCAGGCACTACAAGCAGGAAACAACAGTTTTTTTCTATAGGAAGATTGTATCAGGCAACATCTCAGCATATGGATGCTCCCCTTCTATTCTTCCATTAGTCGTAGTAATATATTCAATAATTTTCTAAAGAACAAAGACTAATGCAATAATGCAGGTAAATAGAAAATAGATGAGTACCAACAGCATGACAGTTTACCTGAAAAGAGAGTGAATATCCGCAGTAGTAAGGTAACCCCTGCCTTGAAGATCAAGGCAACGAAACAAGTATGTCAAACCTTCAGGAGTGTCTTTGTTTTCTAAAGCCAGAACAAAGTCCAAGAAACTATCAAAATCCATCTCCCGGACATTTCCACCACCACCCTTTCCACGGCGAATATGTTCATCGTACACTACAGGAATAGAATTTATTTATTTAATTCTTTAATTTTGGAAAGGCAAGGGTGTATCAAACTATAAATGACGGTGATAGTGCGTGTTGCTACTCTAGCTTGATATATGTTTGCAATCCAGCAGTGAAAAACAATAGTAAACGCAAAAAGAAAGAAGAACAGACAACAACAGTAACCATGGCTGCCTGTTATTGGTAATTACTCAACAAAAATTTACCCCAGAACTGAAGAATGGTAACAGTTTCTACCTCTCTCGATAAAAATCTCAGTTAGGGTCCCGTCTGCATATTCTCGCAGCTCTTGCTTGCTCAATGATCCATTTGAATCTTTATCAAGAGCAAGAAACATGTCTGCAGAAAAATGGACACATAAACACAAGATTAGAACTTCAAATCATCATGAAATTTAACAGTACATTGGTAGAGACAGGACCAGCAAATACAGAAAGATAAGGAGAACCCATAGAATCACAGCAGCTACTCTAATCAATGTGATAATTGCAATGGTGTGAAGTGTAAACAGATTTACAATAATCTGATTGAAAAAATAAACAAGGGTGACATGGGCATTCGAGGCCCTAAACACTCCAATTCATTCTTCTGATATCTTTTTTGCCTTTTTATTCTACCAACTCTCCGCTTATATTTGGTTGATTCTAGCGTTGACATGTGATCTATGGATGATAATTATATGTTTCAAAAATAACTCCTGATTCCCTACAGAATTTTAAATACCAATAAGCCACGGGTTCACTATACTATACTTAACAATCAATTGTTATGATAAATGTCAAACTTGCAGTTCATTACACCTAATCATGGTCAATTACCATCTTGCTCTTTGTTAAGAGATAAAATATGTTTAGTATCATTTAAATAAGAATAATTCCTCAGACTAATATTATTACTACCCTCAAGCTGGAGGTAAATAAATCCTGAAATCTCAACCACTGTAAGTTACCCACCACATATACGTTGGGTAGAAGTCAAAGAGAACCAGTTTTCGGCTTGTTCTGTGTCTGTTACTTCTTCTTCACTTTCCTGGTGAAGCTCCATTAATTCCTGAAGACAATTGCTAAGCAGCACCTTCTTGATGCAAGCTTTTCCTGAAAAGTAAAAAGAATACTTATGTAGACTTTGATAATACTAGATCGATGAACATATGTTAATAATACTATATAAGGGATGAATTGAACTAATTTGTAATATGCAAGTCTGCACAGCTTATGTTAATTAAAATTAAAAATTGTCCATAGAAAGACGAATAAGTAAAAAGGAACAGAGTAGCATCACCAACATCAGTAACATAAGATTCAATAACAATAAACAAGCATGGGTTACTTTTAACATGTTTTATGGTGCTATACTTTGACAATAAATTGGTACAAGATTCTATGCATCAAGAGCTTTTATTTAAATCTTCAATTTGGATCATATTAATTTCGATTCAATAATTTTAAATTAAAGAAAATATATTATTGTAGCAATGAAAAATTCCAAATAAAAGATAATATGACTATAAAATAGCACCTAGCATCTAAAAGATATCAGTCATGCAAACCTCGTCGATGAGGATCACAAAAGAAAAAGAACTTGTGTGCAGCAATACGACAATACATTGGAACAAAGCCTGGGAGGATTTCATGTAACTGTGCCAAATTGGGTATAAGACCTCGTATATATGCTTCCATTTCCTGAAAAACAAATTGGTAACATTTCAGGTTAACCTAATATTTTTATCCAGAAAACTGTGGAATTATACCTTGTTTCCCATCTTCAAAGCACAGCAAATAAACCATTCCAAATGTTAGATTTATCAAAAGATTAAGGGCCCAAAAAGGAATTAACTCGCTATATGCCCAAGAACTATAAGCATGCCAACAGAATAAAGGTCAAATTATCATAAATAAAAAATTTGTATAAGAAGATAGTTGAGAGTAAACGTTAATAATACTATATAATAAGGAGCGGATACCAATTCACATAGATAGTTGGCTGGATGAAACATTGCTATGAATGGAAATGCATGTTTACAAGAGCAACTATTCTTCTAAAAATATATGTGGATAACAAAAAGTAAATAATTTGAATAAATGAGATTTTTAATAAATAGTTCAATTCAATTCAATTTCTAACAATTGAAAGCCTAACAGAGATTAGAATCCATACATGTGGCTGAAGGAAACCATCAGAATCCTCATCAAGCTCACTCATATCAATTCTTGCCTGTGTAAGTGAAACCTGTACAACCATAATCATTAGATACCTTCCTAAAAAAATTTGATACATTCATCAAGCTCAAGGTACGAATAAACAAGAAGAAAATAAATTTGAATGAAAAAATAAATCAGAGCCACATATATAGTAAAGTATCCATGAGAATTAAACAAAAACACCACTAAAATAGTACAGGTTGGAAATGACCTACCGTACGCATTACGTAAAGGTAAAATGGTAGAATAGCAATTCTTCCCTGCTCATCTTTTTCAAACTTCATGAAGTTAGAAGGACTAAAGAATCGTCGGCATTTAGGACCTATTTGTTCTGTACATACAGAGGCAATGTGGCAAAAATCTTCATAATTCATCTGTAAGAAACAAGTTAAAGTATACTAATAAGGACTGTGTCAAGAATAGAGTTCAGGTGCAAAGGCAAAGAAGCCAAGTAGCAATCCAATAAAATAATTTATAAATCATAACCAAACTTGCAGTAAATTTTTAGTCGAGCAAAAAGTTGTGTTTTTAATTAGATGAACATATAAACTTATGTCTCCCATTTAACGGGAAATATTTTATCCTGATAGACAAAATAAGCATTCATGAAGGAGTATTGTTGACATCATTGCTCTGAAACAAAATACGGCTCTGCGAAAATTCATATTGGAATATACACCAAAATTCAGTAAAAGTATAAATAGAATACAAATCAATTATGTCTTGTGAAATAGAATGAGCCTCTGATCCTTAATGGTATCCAAGGATTTGATACCGATTAAAGAATTACAATCTAAAAGCATGGATAAGGGATTGTAATTGAGGATGTCTTGATATACAAAATAATTAAGCATTCATGAAGGAATATGTTGACTTGACATCATTTCTCTGAAACAAATACTGTCTCTGCGAAAATTCATATTGGAATATCCGCAAAAATTCATATTGGAATATCCGCCAAAATTCAGTTAAAGTATAAATAGAGCACAAGTCAATTATGTCTTGTGAAATAGAACGAGCCTAGAAGCATGGATTGTGAAATTGAGGATCTTTTTAATGGTATCCAAGGATTTGATACCGATTAAAGAAGTACAATCTATGGATTGGGGATTGTTATTGAGGATGTGACGTATCAGCCCATAAAGCTTGCACGAATGCAAGAGTTTAGGTGTTCCTTGTTTTAAAACCAGGGAGTTGGTTAAGCCTGTCAAGCTCCCGGGAATCGTGGTGTATTTCAAAGATTTGTCAAACTTAGAATAATAAAAAATCCAGTTATAGATATTATGAAACTTAGAAATAAGAAGAAGCAGGCACATGTGATAGTGACAGACCTTTTCTGCACCAGTTGCATCATCGATCACACAATTTTCTCTTAAGCACACCCACATTGCATCCAAATCATCAGCATTCAAAAGAAGATCTGATTGTTTCTGTTAAATGTACTAGGAATGTCACCAATTGAGAAAAATTATCCACTGTCTAAGCAGATATAACCAATAAAGAGGTCAGCCAGAAAATAATACCTTCAAAAAACGATACTTCGCCAATCTCTGGACTCTATGACTGATTGATCCCTCTTCCGGTTTCTATAAGAAGATGAAACGTTTCAATATTAGAATAGCATATAGATAAGTTTTCCATAAAATCAGAATGAACAAGTATTGTTTTGACATACCTTCTTGTAGAAACTGGGAATTGTACCAGCTTCCGCGCTTTTCTTCTGCTTTTCTTTAAAAATGTCAAGTAAAATTCTTTTTGTTTCAAGCTCTGCAAATTGAAGTCAAACAAACTAATAAATAATGAAATACATAGGAATTTCTAGGGTTTGAGATAGCATAGCATCAATGAGTTTTCCTAGTAAATACTACAAATACAATTGAAGCAATTCAACCTAACACTAGCAGAAATGAAGTAATTAAATATTCATAATAATTAATAATGATAACAATAATGTACGTTATACGAATACGAACCCATTAGAGCTTCGGATCCGAGACCGGCACCAGATCCTATGAACCGGCGGAGGTTGCGGACCCACAGCATGGACGATGCAGGAGGGATTTTCCTCTGGCTCTGAGGAGCGTCGTGAGTTTCGCCGTCGCTGTACATGGCTGGTGAAGTGAAATTGTAAACGAAACCCTAACCCTAACCGAAACCCGTGAACGAATTTAGGAATTTCAAATTTGTTAGAGCATGACAGATGTGTGAGGTATGGAAGGTTGGATGAAATGTGTGATCGGATCTGATCGACCGCTGGCCCTAATAAGCAACCGGTGAATCTTTTCCACTGTACTTTCTTCTTTCTACTAGAACGATTTGCACCAACCTAAACAAACATGTCCTAATCAAGTTGGTATGTTTTTCATCTGAATTTTAAGTTAATTAAAGAAAAACTAAATTGATGATAGGTCCTAAATTACATTTTTATTTAAATGAAAGTAACATGTATTTTTTTTCTTTTTTAAGAGAAAATAAGATATAAAGAGAACTCATTTAGTACCTCCTATCAAATAACTCCAAGTTTCATTTAAAAGAATATATTGAGTGGTTGAATGGTCTTTAAAAAAATGCAACATCAAACAAATGAAACTCATGTATAAGACACTATGAAAAAGAAGTATCTTCAAGTGAAATCTTTGAAAGAAGAGAAGGATAAGAGACGTCAACCTTGAAGAGAAACACAGAAGAACCTACTTTCGACGAATAAGATGGAGTTTGCTTAAAGGCATTTGATAAGTGTCAAAATATGGACACTTATTGACTTGGTATGTAAGTTTTTAATAGTGAAATCCATAACTATTGATAAGATTAGGGTTATGATAAGATACCAAGTGTGTTGAATATTTTATTGGTGATTCCATTTTTTTGTGTAGGTATTTTTGCTCCTTGAAAGATTTGGTCACTCAAAGCATAAAGTATAACACAACTAACCTCGCCCAGCGAGATCTAAGAGACACCTTGCCTAGAAAGCCTACAACGAGCAACAGGCGAGGAGAAACAGAATGTTTCCAGATAGAAAAATTAGCTTAGTCACCAGGCGAACGCCTAGCGAGCTTTCTTGCCCAGCAAAATCATCAGCGAGCATAAGACGAGGCCTGACAGAAAGTTTCAAAGTTTCAAATTTAGTATTCTTGCCTAGCGAGGTAGCGGCAATAATGCTAGACAGGCGAGCCAATTCTCGCCATGCGAGACAATGCGGTTTAGAGGATGATGTAGAAGAAACTTCATGGTGAAGAAATGTTGCTCGCCAGGCGAGACTATAATTTGCCAGGCGAGATCAGTAGGGCAGAAATTTAGAAATAGACCTCGGTCAGAAGGAGAAAGCTATTCCATTTTTACTTGACATTTTACCTGAGAGTTAGAGATAAAGTAACAACAAGGGAAGATTGGCAAAAATGCTAGACAGGCGAGCCAATTCTCGCCATGCGAGACAATGCGGTTTAGAGGATGATGTAGAAGAAACTTCATGGTGAAGAAATGTTGCTCGCCAGGCGAGACTATAATTTGCCAGGCGAGATCAGTAGGGCAGAAATTTAGAAATAGACCTCGGTCAGAAGGAGAAAGCTATTCCATTTTTACTTGACATTTTACCTGAGAGTTAGAGATAAAGTAACAACAAGGGAAGATTGAAACTCGAAGAATCAAAGTTGGATATGCATCAATCGTCGAGAAATCATTGTTGATGCTCATTCATCTTTATTCTTCTCTTTTGTATCAAGCTACCATGACAATGAGTAGCTAATTCTTCTCCTTGTTAGGATTAGACATAATTGACCTAAATCATATGTATTTATTTTGATATTAGTTATATATGAATTAGTTATTCATCGATATTGATATTATCCTTGTTTCAATTGTTTAATTTATGTATTTAAATTGTGACTGAGAAATATTTTTTAAATCTCAATTAAGGGTAATCATCTATTAGAAGCTAACTTTTAGAAATATATTTAGATCTAATATTCATTATGAGCATCGATTCTTAATGTTACCATAATATTCAATTGGTTGAGAAATCATAGATTAAACAATACGGTTGACTCCCCAACAGGGTTTAGACATAAACAATATTGGTGAGTATTGGTGAGTGATACACGAAAAATATTGATTAAAAGTTAGATTCTATATAATTAATCAAGAAGATACATACGCATTAGGTTAATGAAATTTAATCCCATCAAGCTTTCATATCTCTGGGACTTTATCATTTATCATCTTTACATTCCTTTACTTTAAAAGCTTCAAAGTGTGAAAGAGATGAAGTGTGAAAGCTCGTCTGATCGTGTTCATCTGCATGATCAGTGTACTGTAAAGACATAATGGTGTTTCTGAAAGTATTCTTGCTAAACACACACACATACACACACTTAAAAGTATTTTTGAAGCCTCTCTTTTTTCAAATAAAATCATTAAATATGTTTTGGAGCCTAGCCAATTGACTAGGAAACTGTCAAATTGATTGAAAGATTTTTTGTAATTGTATAATCGATTGAATATTTATCCTAATCGATTAAATAAGGGATAATTAATTCTATACTCGATTGTGATAGTGTCTTAATGAATGATAACGAGTCTTTATAAAAACCTTCCAATTTGTGTAGCAATAGACGATTATGGACTCATGAAGAATAACCATAGAAACATATTCACAATGGTTGTTGAGCTTAGCTCAGTTAAAAGCTATGTCGGCTCGAGATCAACCTGGTATACAATCTTACTCGGTTTCTAAGATCATCCTGCATAAATTTCCAGTAGGTTTGAGACAACACGTAAAAAGTCTTAGTTCAGTTTGGGTCAGCCCGTGTAAAACCTTGGCTCGATTCATAGGAAAGCTAACTCTAAACTCCAACTTGTGCAAAATCTTAGTTCGGTTTTGAGACTAACCTTTAAAATATCTGCTTGTGGTATGGAGTGAAGAATAATTGCTTCATTCCTATATTCACTATTTGGTTGGAAGTTAGCGCGAAACCTTATTTTCTTGTATAAGGGAGTTCATGGGTTTAACATTCTAAAAAATCTCATTCATTATTGGATACTATCAAGATAAGTAATTGGGTAAAGGATATGTCACGTATTTAAGACCAAATCTCTATCAATCACCAATGTTAGCTTTCCTCCTTTAACTCCTTTGTTTTTCACTTAATTCTTGTTGCACATTCAAACGTTTTTATTAACATGTTTTCAAAGTCTGTTTCAGAAGGTAATTTTATTTCAAACCTCTACAATTCACCCCCTCTTGTGTATGGAATCACATGTTCAACAAAGAGGCCATTAAATATAATACTTTAACAGGGCTTAAGTTGGGTTCCTCTGATGAGACTTTAGTTGAGTCTCTTAAGGGAGACTTTAGTTGAGTCCCTCAGGTGAGAATTCAATTGAGTTCCCTAGGAGATACTTTAATTGAGTCCAATAGGCAAGACTTTAGTTGAGTCTCTCAGGCAAGAATTTAGTTGAGTCCCTTAGACGAGACTTTAAGTAGGTGAAACTTTAGTTGAGACTGCGGACAAAACTTCAATTGAGTCCCTCAAACGAGAATTTAGTTGAGTCCCTCAGGCAATGATCTTCCTGTGGAAGTCCAATACTAGCATTGCCAAAATAACATCCATATTATCAATAAAGCCAACATGTGATTATCAATAAAGCCAACATGTGATTATCAATAACATCCTTTAAGGTGACAATGATCTTCCAGTGGAAGTCCAACATTCATATTATCAATAAAGCCAAAATAACTTATTACAGATGATAAAAAAATCAAAAAGATTCATGTATTGATAGGCGACTCGCCCTTATAACAATCAATTATAATAATGTCTCAGATTAACTAAATTACAAATTCTGTGAATGATTCGATGACCTAACTCCTCGAGCTTTTAGGCTCCATGAGGTAGCTTTTGGTATATGTGATATAGTCATTCCTTGTTGGGTTGTAGTTTTTGTGGTTAGAAGGACACGATGACATGTCTTAATACCAGGTGACCCTATTGCATTTCCCTTCAAACCACTTTGGGGTTATATCTTATAGCCTTCATTTGCTTGGCAGAGAACTTTTGAACGTAAGCAACATCTCTTATTTGTCGACCAGATTGGCGACACATCCTAACCCCACCACATTCTCCTCTACATTGAATTGAGAACGTCGCTACGAAGGGATGTCAATTTCAATAGGAAACGTAAAATCCTCTCCATATACCAGAGTGAAGGGAGTCTCCTTGGTAATTGAATGAGGCGTGGTGTGATATGACTATAATACTTAGTGTGGCTGCTTGGTCCATAGGCCTTTAGCGTCATCCAACTTCTTTTTGATCTCTTTCAAAATTTATTTATTGATTTTGATTTTCCATTCGCATGTGGGTGGACAAAAAAATAAACTTAGTTTGCACTCCCAGATAGTGACAAAAATCAACCACGAAGGTGCTAGTGAAATGAGTTCAATTGTACAGAACGATGACCCCTTGGCAACCCAAACTTGCATATCTGCCAAAAACAGCTGTGAAACCTTTTTGTGATCTCAGATATGGCTTTGACCTCTATCCATTTTGTTAAATAATATACCCTAATAATTAGGAACTTTAGTTGACCAAGAGCCAGGGAAAATGACCTAGAATATCCATACCTCACAGGTAAAAGGCTGAGGCGTTGTGATAGAGTGAAAGAGTTTAGTTGGTACATGATGGATATTGGCGTGTCTTTAAAATTTCTCGCATTTCTTGAAGAACACTATTCTTCCTTCATTAAGGTAGGTCAATAGTAGCGTGCTCTCAAAAACTTGTAGGCGAGGGCTCGTCCGTTAGTGTGACTGCCGCAAGCCCTTTGATGTATTTCAGTGAGGACTAAAGTGATTTCATGCTCCCCTAAGAAACTTAATATAGGATAGGCTCTTCACATTTTGTAGATCATTCCTTCCATCATAATGTGTTTTGTTGCATGTTGGCGAATTTTCTTTTCCTCCAATTCTTCTTGTGGTAATTCGTCTAATTTCATACAGCGTATTATGGGAGGCATCAAACTAGAAGAATGGGAAACCTCGATAGTGTTGGTCTTGTCTGCCTCGATACTAGGAATGGGGAGCATCTCCTAAATTACCATGTGGTTTTACCTTCTTCTTGTCAAGTTGGCGAGCTTACATAGGAGATCTACCCTAAAATTTTGCTCCCTTGGCACATGCATTATCTCGAAAGTTCAAAGGCGCTCAAACAAATCACGCACATTCTTCAAATACCATATGAGTTCTGAATTCTTCGTGCGATATTCCCCTAACAACCTATTTTGGTGCCAATTGGGAATCACTCTTGGCTTTTAGAGTCAATGTGCATACCTTTAGGGCTACGGTTATTCCAGTGATGAGATCTTCATATTTGACTTGATTATTTCTAGCTTTAAACTCGAATTTTAGTGACTGCTCAATCAACATATTGTCTAGTCCTTTTAGAAATATCCTTGCATCGATTACCTTTATGTTAGAGGTATTACCAACCAATAATGTATGGTTGGGTGGAGTGTCCTCGCCTATTGGCGAACTGAACTCTTCCTGGAAATGTGTCAGTACATGTGATTTGATGCTTCCTCTGAGTATATATTGGATGTCATGCTAAGGCAAATCAGAGGCTTAAAGCATTATTCTTCTTTCTAAATCTGGTTTCGTAATGAACAGTCAAATAGAATAAATTTTCTTTACCATGACCTTGTGTCCTTGGAAATAAGGCCTAAGTTTACTTGCGGGCACCACCATTACTAAGGTGAGACTTTCATTCTTCTGATACCGACCCTCAGTTCCCTTGAACACCCTGCGCATGAAATAGACAGTTTGCTCCACTTTATTTGTGTCATCGCCTGGTCAATAACATATAAATAAAGGTACAAGGGCAAACCTATTATCGGGAGGGTTAAGATGGGCAACAACATTAGGAATGCCTTTAAGTTTTAGAATTCCTCCTTGCATAACTCGTCCATTCAAACCTCTCATTTTCTTCAGCATGGCAAAGAAGTGAAAATACATGTCGCCAACACATAAAAACAAGATACAGTGGTTATGCGTCCCATTTGAACTTTCTTCATGTTGGGAGAAATCCCCATATTAATTATGGATTGACACTTGTCTGGGTCTACCTCTATGCCTCTCTTGGTCAACATGAAACAAATGAATTTGCTTGCATACACGCCCAATGAGCATTTTGCGGGATTCAAGCACATGTTGTAATTCTTAATTGACTCTAAGACATTTTGCAAATCTGCCGCATAACTTTCCTCTTATAAATCTCGCACTATCATATAATCAATATAAACCTATAGGTTGTACCATATCTATTTTAATATTACCACACCCATGAGTCTCTCATAGGTAACACGTGCGTTCTTGAGCTTAAAAGACATAATGTGGTAATTATTACCATGATAGGACATTAATGTTGTCTTGGGAGCATCCATGATATCTATTTTAATCTGGTTGTATCTAGAGTAGGCGTCCATTAAGATCTATTTTGTAGCTCTAAGACTCGTCAATTAGTCAATATATATTAGGTACATGACATGAATACTTTGGGAATGCAATGTTAAGGTTAGTGAAATCGATGCACATGCGTTATTTGTTTGATGTCTTCCTTACCAGGACTATATTAGCTAGACATAATGAGTATTTTACCTCTATTATAAAGTCGACCCTTGTCATCTTCTATGTTCCTCGTCAATCATGGCCTTTTTTTCCTCGCCGACCTTATGTTTCCTTTGAGATATTGATTTGACAGTGGGGTCAATGGCGAGATGATGGCATCCCACTCTAGTATATATGCCAGGAATATTTGAAGGTGCCTAAACGAACAAGTCAATATTCCTCTCGGGCATGATGACCAACTCCTCCTCTTCAGATTTAGATGAGAGGTACCCATCATGGTGACTTAGTGATCCAATGGGCCAATCTAGACCTTTTTAAAGTCTTCGGTTATGGTAAGGCTTTTTATTTTCTACCCCAACCTAGATTCCCATCTAGCTACATAGGTATCACGTACGTCTGGATGAGGGGTGACGCCTAGTGCGACGGGTTCCCTCCTTATTTCTAAGCTTCCCTATTAGCATTCCTAGGGGATCTCATTGTCCCCTAACTACATTGACTCACCCATCAAGTAATGGGTATTTTAGGTTTAAGTAGAGGGTATATAAGACTTCCTATAGTAAGTTGAGGGTGAGTCTTCCCAAGTTAACATTGTAAGGGGACAAGGAATCTACCACAAGATACTTTACTTCAGTTGTGTTGGCACTCACCTTTGAGTCGAATGCCATTTTAATCGTTATGTGGCCCTTTAATTGTACATGTTATCCTGAAAAGCCAATCAAAGAACCTTAGAATGCTTTGATGTCGTTGGGGTCAAGTTGGGGGCTCTAGAAGGAGCTTTAGAACAAAATATTCATTTATCTACCAGGGTTAATTAATACTCACTTCACATTCTAATTATCGTACTAAATCGTGACAACCATGAGGTCGTTGTTATGAGGAAGAACACAAACAACATCTTTATTTGAATAGGGGATTATGGATTCTCATTCCTTCCCTGGGATTTTGGTAGCGTTAGCAAATATGATATTCGTTGCAAAAACCCGTCGAACGTACTTTCTCCGGGAGGAACTAAATTCTCTTCCATCAGTAAAACCTCCGACGATGGTGTTGCATTGATATTGGAGACTTGTTTAAGCACCCTCATAAGTAGATGGTGAAAAGATACACTAAGTAACTATGAGTGTGGCCCATGTCTATTTTAACGGTCGAACAATGGCACCGATTATACTTGCTAAAAAGTACAATACGTGAAAACTTCTAATAATTAAGGGTTGTCAAAGGTTTTAAGGTAAGTTGTGGGGTCGAGAGCTAGCTCACATAGAAGATGATAAGCTTTGTATATGCGGTTTCCTATATAAGAGTAAGATTTTCCTTCTCAACTCTAACGTTGAGGTATTTAGAATGATCCTGGGCTTGGATCCTAGGACTTTTATGAATAACAACTACTACTTAGAGGATGTAGGAGTGGATTGTTAATTGTTGAAGCAGGCATAGGGCAAGCAACAAAAGAAAGATTTGGAAATATTGATCCGGGATTTATCGTCCACAGAGATGGTGAGAATGCCATTCAACAGTTTCTATGGTTTTAAGCTCGGGTTTGAATAACAAAAGTATAAGAACGGAAAAGTAAAATATGAACATAGAAAGAATTCATTCTTTGGAAAGATAAGACTTATCAAGCTTTGCATATGATCTACTTCTTACCAACGTAAACTTGTCGACCAGTTATACTCAACCTACGATACTCATCTATGTTATCACGTATCTCTCACATAAGCGTCCATCTCTGGAGCACAAACGAGATCATCTCACAACTAAGGTTATCTCTAACGCAAAGTCGCAAGAACATCTGTATTCTCGCGTCGGCGATCTCTCGCGCGCCACTCAAACACGAAAGCATTAAGAACAGATACTCACAGTGATTGTTAGCTCTAAATCTATCTCTAGAGTTCAGAAACTAACAGATAATCATCCTAGATAATCATCTCTAGTAATGTTAAAAGCCATAAGTAGCTTATTCTTCTCTTCGTCTTTAAACTGTTTCTCTCCATAAGTAACTTATTCTTCTCTCCGTCCTTAAATTATTTCTCTTCATTTGCTAACCTTCTGTTGGATCAAGTTTTCAATGAGATCCATCAGTTGAATGCATTCTTCTATGTTATGGTTGATGCTTTTGTGGAAACAAAAATACCAAAACATATCAAGGTCGGGGCGTTCCAAGACCTTCTTAGGAAACTCCATTCCTCTCCGTGGAACTCTGCACTGATATGCTCTTCAGTATGCACTTCCTAGAGGTGTTCAAGGGCATGTAATCTCTATATCTAGAAGGGGTGACCCCCTTGTTCTACATTTAGAGTCCCTAGCCTTTATTTTTATCTTTATCGACCTTCCTTTTTTCATATCCCATTCTATCCTTAACGGGTCTTTTGCTTCATTCGCCTTTATATATCCCATCTCCGTATACGGCCCTACTCGTGGACAATAACTCCTCACAATAGATATATTTTCTAGACTTTTATAACAAATTGAATGTTTTTATCTCCTTAATCCTAAAACTCTATACAAACTTCAGCTCTGCCCGAAGTTCCAAGATTTGAATACACTTCTTCATCTGGTCATATGCGCCTTCCCCCAAAACAATGTTGTTGTTAAATATTTCAACGTAGGACCGTTTGGATTCATTTTTGTCTTTTCTTAATGACTCCAATTTTTTAATCTATTTCATCCATTTTCTTAATATGGTGAAATATGCAGTGAAGCACTTAAGAAACTCATTCCACAAAATAATGGAAATTTAGGAGGAGTCCACCGGCTCGATGTGATCATTAGAGTCCATTATCCCATCATATGTTGTCACCCTAGGGTATTTTGGAACTCCCTACATATATATTATTTGTTTATCCTTCAGGTGAATACTTTTATATTGGAAGCGTCTTCGTTGCCCCTAGCCTCGTCAGAATACTTTTATATTGTTTATCCTTCTCAACTCTAACGTTGAGGTATTTAGAATGATCCTGGGCTTGGATCCTAGGACTTTTATGAATAACAACTACTACTTAGAGGATGTAGGAGTGGATTGTTAATTGTTGAAGCAGGCATAGGGCAAGCAACAAAAGAAAGATTTGGAAATATTGATCCGGGATTTATCGTCCACAGAGATGGTGAGAATGCCATTCAACAGTTTCTATGGTTTTAAGCTCGGGTTTGAATAACAAAAGTATAAGAACGGAAAAGTAAAATATGAACATAGAAAGAATTCATTCTTTGGAAAGATAAGACTTATCAAGCTTTGCATATGATCTACTTCTTACCAACGTAAACTTGTCGACCAGTTATACTCAACCTACGATACTCATCTATGTTATCACGTATCTCTCACATAAGCGTCCATCTCTGGAGCACAAACGAGATCATCTCACAACTAAGGTTATCTCTAACGCAAAGTCGCAAGAACATCTGTATTCTCGCGTCGGCGATCTCTCGCGCGCCACTCAAACACGAAAGCATTAAGAACAGATACTCACAGTGATTGTTAGCTCTAAATCTATCTCTAGAGTTCAGAAACTAACAGATAATCATCCTAGATAAGGATTCAAGAAGTTTATCTCTAAAGCAACCCAAATCCCGAGCACAGAGCAAAAATCTAAGACAACAATCAACATAGATTTGTAAAGCAAGTTTTATATAACGTCATGATCAACAAATATACATGAGTTCAAAGTAAAATCATATACAAAACCCAACCAAAGAGAAATACACAAAGAAGAAGAGAAATGAACCGAAAATCTCCCGGTTTGTCAGCTCCGTTCGACGCTCAATCCACCCCCGATCATCCAAATGCAGCCTCCGAAGTTGTTTTCTAACCTAATCTAACCTAGAAATGAAGGTTGATGGAGTTGGGAACAAATACCCCAACCCATAACCTAAAAATGTGATTTTTACCCCTATTTAACGAGCTGCTATCTGTCATGGTCGCTCAGCGGAGGTACTCCCGCTTAGCGGCTGACAGCAAAAGTGAAATCTTGTTTTCGCCATAAGTTGTGAACCGTAACTCCGAATTGCGCCCGGTTCGAAGCGTTGGAAAGCTTATTCAATGCTCTATCCAATAACAAATGAATGGAAACCAAAATGATGATTTTGGTCACCCTTATTTTGAGCCTATGGAAGTCCGCCCACCCTTATTTTGAGCCTATGGAAGTCCGCTTGATGGTGGCTAAGCGGGCTTGCACCAAAACTGCGAAATCGAAGCCGTGCCTTTGACACTTTATTCCTCAAGGCTCCAATAAGCATGAATACCTATAAAAACAAAGGAAAAACTATCAAATGGTATAAAAGTATATGAAAATACAACTATTCATAAAGTATACGTATTTATACACAAAACGGGGAATTATTCAAACGGTATTAACAAAAGTATCGATAAGTGCCACTATTTACATACACAAAATATCGACATTTTGACACTTATCATTAATCCATTTCTATTTTTCAAAACATGGTCAAATGTCCATGTATTTATTATTATAGAATGAGGACAAGTCATTTCCCCACTTTCCCATCTCGGGCAACCATTTTTAAAGGCAGGCAACATGTTGAATAGAAAGGGGCGACACATTTAGTAAATAGGTGTCCGAACAAGAAAATGGAGACTATATAGGCGCTATGGACTCAACATTGATCCCTTGTTTCCGCCTCTCCCCTTATGGACCTTTTTTGAATATTCCAATACACATAGCACTTGCAAAATTAGGATTGTCACTAATATGGGAATTTATATTCTATCCAAGGAGTTCGTGTTATCGTTGAATGACAAGGGAAAATACCCTATCAATGTAGGTAGTAAATTAATCATCATTACCTGAGATTTGGAGTAAAAGAAAAAAATCATTCAAACCTTCCAAGAAATGAATTACATAATCTTGCTCGCGATAGGTCTTAATAGAGATAATGGCTTCACGAGAGCATGAAATACTTCAACTACACACTAGAATCAAGCAATAATTTTGAAATTCATCCTTGAATACCTTCAATAATTTAAAGTAATTGAAAACATTAAGATCACCTTGTTGGAACATGTACAAGTCTTCTTGATATCATAAATGCGAAAAACGTCACTATTCGAAAATTGAATTCAAAGATTCTTCCATACACTGGTGATAAGTTAGTTTTTCATTGTTATTTTAAGTTCATAATCATCATTATTTTAATATTTTTATTTGAATTTATGTGCCTTTTACTATAATATTTGAGGCTCTCGTTTATTTCATAAAATAATTAAGAACGAGGAATTATGACTTATATCCAAGTGATCAAGGCCAAGTTCATAAAGTCTTGAAGAACAAAGGAGAAAATATATAAAATGATAAAGAAAAATAAAGAAATATGGGTGATCCATAATTTGTAATTGTTGGACAAGTGACTTCAAGCATGAGGGGGGTGATTTGTGGTATTTAGAATTCCTAATTAATTTTAAACCTTTCTCAATTAAGATCGCATTAGTACTTTTTAGGTGAGTAATTTGCAGCGGAGATAAAATTTTGAGGAAATTTCTTTGGCTACCTCCCAACCTTCTAGTCTACCTCTACTGAAAAACCCAAACTACCCCTGACTTCGGAAATGCATTTCCGAAATGCAAGAAAAAAGTGTTTTCGGAGATGCATCTCCGAAAGCGCCTTTTTTTTTAAAAAAATTGTCTTATTTTGTAAGTTCATTTCCGAAAACAACATTTCGAAAGTTCATTTCTGAAATACTGCGCGTTTTGCAGATTAAGCAAAACAGCCCCCCTCCCCCAATTCATTTACCCTAATCTTCTTCCAAACTCAACCCCAAAGAGATTTTTCTGCAAACCACTTCCAAGCTACATCAAAGGCTCCATCTACTTGCTCTACTACATTCAAAAGTCCTCCAATCTATTCAATCGGTAAGCATTTTGATTTTAATATCTATGATTAAAATTTATATGAGGGTGTTTACAAATAGCAAAAAATGTATTAGGTTAGGTCTGTACTGATATTTAGGATGTTTAGAATGTGTAGACATAAGTTTGATTTAAGATTTTGGGGTCTGCCATTGGAGGTTGCAGAGAACTTCTGCGCCGGGGTGTTTCGGAAGTTCATTTCCGAAAAACACCTCCATTCCCAGTTTCGGAAAAGAACTTCCGAATTGTATCAGAAGTGCAATTTTTTTTAGTTTTTTCTGTTGTCTCGCATATGAATCGATTTCAATTGTTTACAGGAACATGTCAGGCAACCAACTAGCACGCATCAGACAGGTTAGAGAGACCAAGACTGCGTCGGCTAGACGCGAGCGGGCGACGACGCAGCTGGCGTCGACACAGGGACGGGGGCAGGGCCGGGGACGACGTGTGCGAGTTCCCGTGGAGATGGGCGAGGGTACCTCTACTTCTGGATCTAGGAGTAGGCTGGCTCGGGTATCTTCTTCCCGCCAGCGAGAGGAGGAAGAGGAGGAGGAGGAGGTGGCAGTGCCATACCACGAGACGGAGGCGGTACCAGATGTTGACCCTCCACCCGGGGAGGTGAATGAGCAGGAGGACAGCTACCCGGGAGGGCCCATTGACACTTCCGTGCTGATATCCTACCGCGACCACGTCGCTCGGCGGATCTGGGAGGGAGAGGTATTTTTTATAATTTGCCCGACTACATTATTTAACCGTTTATAATTTAGACGTTTATTCAATATTTTATTAACCTTCTATTTAACATACTTTTTTATTTGTTTTTTTGTAACAGGAGAGAGAGCCGTTGAAAATGGTGAACCATGCCCGAAAGATTTCCAGTCTATTTAAACCGACTGCCGAGTGGTTTAACGACGCTGTGAGTGGTTCAGGGCTCAGTGGGCTCTGCATGACGGGATACACCACCATCAGCCACGGCATGCAGGGGGCTTTTGTGGAGCGGTTGCACAAGGAGACGTCTTCTTTCCACTTGCCGGTTGGGGAAATGACGATCACCTTGCATGATGTGCAGTGTCTTCTCCACCTGCCGATCAGGGGTCCGCTGTTGACCCACTCCCGGATCTAGAGGGTCGAAGCCACTGAGTGGATGACGCTCTATTTGGGTATGGAGCCCGAAGTTGTTGACTTTGAGTGCGCCACGACATCTGGGCCTCATATCCGGTTCACCACACTGAGCCGCTACTTCGAGCACCACCTGGTGGCGGCGGCTGAGGCTGAGGATGCGGGTGACGAGCTAATTACACATTATCACCGTGGCTGCGCTCTCCGGTGCTGGTACATGCATGTGGTAGGTGTTGCAATCTTTGTGGACAAGAGTGCGAGGTACGTCGACGTGACCTACCTCCGCTACTTCATGGACTTGACCACCGTTCACCAGTGGAACTAGGGGGCAGCTACTCTGACATACCTATACCAGAAGCTGAATGAGGCCTCCAACTGGAGGACGAAGCAGTTGACCGGATCCTGCACACTACTCACGGTACGTTTCATTTTAATTGTTCCGTATTTATTTATGTTTCGTATTTGTGTTTCGTATTTACTTATGTTTCGTATTTATTTATGTTTCAGAGCTGAATCATCTCCTACTTCTCCCGCATCCACGGCTTCCACATCGATCCTGCGTACGTTGACGCCATGCCCAGGGCCGCCAGATACGTTCTCCAGAGGGGGAACAATACGGTGGGACCATACCGTGGGTACTTGGACCGCACGATGCACGATGACGTCACTTGGAGGCCGTTCAACGACTACACTCAGATTGTCCCCTTTGACGGCATATCTCTATATTCTGGCTGGTTGGCATGCGGGACTACCATCATGGTCCGGTATCTCCCTGAGCAGTGCATGCGCCAGTTCGGATTTGTGCAGATGATACCCAGGTCACCCTTTGAGGCTGCTCCCGACACAGTGACCAGAGTGCAGCTCACTGCCATGTTTGAGGATTGGGAGCATCATGTGGTACCAGAGGAGTACCGTCGCATGCGGGTCACCCAGGACTGGCATAGTGTGGAGGGGTACGTCACATGGTTCTATCGGGTGCCACATCCTCTGCTGACACCCGACGCTCCCGGCGCTCCTAGGCCAGCACACGAGGCGATCTTGGAGAACCAGCTGGCCGAGGATGACCAAACCATTGATCTCCTGCCGATCTGTCAGCGGATAGAGATGCTTGGGTGGGACGCGTTGGATCGAGGTGTCGTTCATCATGGTGGTCCAGAGGCAGTCGCCGTGATGGAGATGATCGTCACTGATGCGGGCCGTGCGGCGGCATACAGGCGGCAGAGGAGGGCCCAGGGTGAGAGGGTTAGGCATACCCAGTAGTGGTCGGGTTTATTTTTTTTTGTTTTCGGATTGTATCTTTCGTACACTATTATTATTTGAATTTGGATTGGATCGGTTTGTATATATATCACTATTCTTATCATATTAGTATATTAGTATTTTCTGTTTATATATCGCTTATTTTATTTGCCGTCTTTCTTTAATTAAAAATACGAGGCTGTTTCCAAAATCATTAAAAAAAAACACAGTTTCTGCATAATTCGGAAGTTCATTTCCGAAACCCCCAAAATCTGAAAAAAGGTGTTTTCGAAAGTTCATCTCCGAAAACACCCCCCATTTGGTGTTTTCGGAGATGAACTTCCGAAGTCTGAGAAAATTTTAAAAAAAAAAAATACTTCGGAAGTTCATTTCCGAAGCAGGGGTAAACTGGGGTTTTCGCTGGGGGTGATCCCCCATAGGGAGGTGGGTAAAGAAAAAACCAATTTTGAAATTAAATTGCAAAAAGTAAAAGGATATGGTTAGAAAGATTGCACCATAGATTTAAACAGGTTTGGCCAAATGTTGACCTAGTCCTGTCCCTGAGAGATCTTCTTGAGAGTTTGACTATAAACTTTAAGCTTAAAAATGATCAGAAGACCAAACGAGCTAGCAAAACATGGTCTTTTATTGGTGACTCGTATTAGGAATTACTGTTGTAAGACCCTTAACACCTCAAATAAAACCTTATTGCAGGCATATAAGTCTCAAGGCCAAGGAATTTTCTAGGTTCATATTTGTCATGTACTAAGTAACCATGGCTTTGTGAAAAATTATCACATATTATCAGAGTATTTTGGCTATATAAACAAGTTGCTAGTTTCGATTTGTTCTCTCTCTCTCTCTCTCTCTCTCTCTCTCTCTCTCTCTCTCTCTCTCTCTCTCTCTCTCTCTCTCTCTCTCTCTCTCTCTCTCTCTCTCTCTCTCTCTCTCTCTCTCTCTCTACTTGATAGAATTACCTATTAAATTATGCACTTTATTTTTACCTGTAATTCAACTAGTACTTTTACCTGTGCGATGCACAAGACAAATTAGGAAGAGATATCGTATTTTTTATAAATATAAAAATAAAAAAAATTATATTTCATATGTTATGAATAAAAAATAACAATTAATTAGTAGAATTGGAATTCTTGGAATCGGTAATTTGAAAAGAGTTGTATAAAAAAAATAAAAAGATTTGAATAATTAAATGCAACTTAGATTTAATAAGAAATTAGGAGAGAAACTTAATAAGGATTAGGAGGGAAACTTGTATTTTGTTTTAATTTATTAAAGATTATTAAGGATAAGGATTTATTAAGGATTGTGTGCTTGTGGTGATACCAAATTTTTGACCAAAATAACTAAACGAAAAACATATTGATTTTGTTTTAGCTAATAAAAAAGAAAGAAAGAATTGGTAAACACATTAGTTACCCGTGAATCAATAATTTAATTAGCTATACTAAATAGCTAATTTTAATTTAATTTTTTATTTAATAATATCATAAGATAGAGATAAATATTTGTTTAATATATTAAATATTAATAAAAATCATATAAATAAATAAACACATAATACAGAGAAATTAAAATAAAGAAAACAATTTATGATTAATCTAAATAATTTTATAAAGAGTATTATTTTTACATACTGAAAAAAATGTAATAATGATTTAAATACTTTTATAAATGATTTAAATATTTTGCGCATAATTACTTTGCTAAGCTAATATTCATATTTGAAATCAATATTCATAGTGCTTTGTAATATAAAATTAGTTAATTTTATTTTTAAGTGTACTTAAGAAAAATGTTGATACAATGGATTGAAAAAAATATAGTTGACTACTAATAAAATAACAAATCAATAATGATAATAATAATAATAATAATTGACTACTAATAAAATAATAAACCGATAATGATAATAATGATAATTGACTACTAATAGAATTCATTGAACATCAAGTTTCTAAGTATTCTTTGAATATTAAGTAAATGGATCTAAAAATTATTAATAAAAACAAAATACTCATTTCATTATATTTAAAAAGATTTACAAACACATAAGAAAAGAACACGTTGTTCCTTATATACATTATATAGTAGAAAAAACAAAAATTTAAAACGAGAACAAAGCATTACTTTAATAACAATTTAATAACGAGAATAAATTTATAATTTATTTAATATTTTATAAATAATGTCAAAAAATTTATAAAATATTTTTTTTATTTAAATAAATTTTATTTTATTTTTTTACTTAAATAAATTTTAACCCGTGCCTCGCACGGGTATATCTACTGGTTTTAATTTATTAAGGATTATTAAGGATAAGGATTTATTAAGGATTGTGTGCTTGTGGTGATACCAAATTTTTGACCAAAATAACTAAACGAAAAACATATTGATTCTGTTTTAGCTAATAAAAAAGAAAGAAAGAATTGGTAAACACATTAGTTACCCGTGAATCAATAATTTTACTACACTGATATAAATTGTGTGCTTGTGACAATATCAGATTTTTGACACGAGCTGCAAAATCAAAATCAATTCGTAGAATGAATTTCACAATTGATTATGAAATTGAACGATGTAAAGCATCATAAACTGATGAATTTTGGAAGTGATTAATGATGAATTTCTCCATATTCTTCGAAATCAATTTGATGTGTATAGAACGAGTCCAAATATGATAATTTTGTTGCCTATAGAAGATGAAATAAATATCAACGAGTGATTCTCGTTGGGATGAATATAGTAAAGATTTGCATAAATATTGGTGGCAAAGTCAAGATAGCTCTGCGTTGCCATTAGAGAATGAAGGAAAAAGGGTTCCAAAGGAATCAAAGATCGATGAATCAAAGATCGATGAATAAAAGGCGCAACAATGGCAACCAAAGATCTGTTGAGCTTTGATACCATTAGATATCATGTTAATGTAAAACATTGCACAAGCTATTGAAGGAAACAATTGAAGATATAATCCTTTTTGTTATCATTGAAAGAGGCATGTGAGTCATTATATACAGGCACAGCCAGAGTTATACATCAGTTCCTACAGAAAATATCCAACTAACTAACTCTTTAACAAAAAGCTAACCAACTTATTAATTAGAGATTTGAAGAGAGAAGAAAGGAACATATCATATGGGCTTTAGCCTTAGGTATGTAGGTAGGTGGAAAAATTTACTTTGTACCCCTACAATTAGACCCGTACCCCTACACGAAAAAAATTTGGACCGAAATACCCTTTTATAAATAATACATATTTTAATTTTTTTTCATTTTTTCCTCATATTTTTAAAAAAAAATTTAAAACACCCAAAAATATATAAACCGGAACACTTTTTCAAAGTTTTCCGGTTCAAAAATATCACACCGGAACACTTATAAAAAGAGTTCCGGTAACCGGAACACTTACCAAAACTGTTCCGGAGGTTTAATTTTTTAAAAAGATTCTAAACTTTACGCAACGGTTCTAAACCGTTGCCAAAAGGTGTTGGCCAACAGAATAAAACCGTTGCCTATGCTAATTGCTTAATCTTGCTTCAAACCACACTTTAGGCAACGTTTTTTTAATTTATCTTTCACTTTAGGCAACGGTTTAAAACTGTTGCGTAAAGTCTAAAATTTTATAAAAAAATAAACCACCGGAACACTTTTAATAAGTGTTTCGATATGCAACTTTAAACAACTGAAAATTACCGGAACTCTTTTTCTAAGTGTTCCGGTGTAGTTTTTTTTAAACCGGAAGACTTTGAAAAAGTGTTCCGATTTATATATTTTTGGGTGTTTCGAAAATTTTTCTGAAATGTGAGAAAAAAATGAATTTTTTTAAAATATGTACTATTTATACAAGGGTATTTCGGTCCAATTTTTTGTTATGTAGGGGTATAGGTATAATTGTAGGGGTACAAAGTAAAATTTTCAGGTAGGTGTGGTAAGAAGGCAACTCATATTATGGCCCATCACTCTCTTAGTAACCCCGGTTGCATTTGGTTAGAAACAAAAAATGAGAAAAGTTTTGGGACAAAAGTTTACAGTAGTAAGATGAACAACATGATTGAATTTTGAAATAGCAAAACTAAGGTACAAGTGAATTAGCACCCCATGTGCCATTGAACAGAACATGTGGGGAATACAACAGAACAAGCTAACAAAACAAACTGAAAGGCTGTAATATGCACAACGCATACTCACACAGCAGAACAACTAGCATAAACATTAAATTATTTAAACCATCAAGGGAATTTAAAAAAAGGGAAATTCTTAAAACATACAAAACGTAAGATTTGTTATTCTCATTCTCTTACAGATCAATCCACCGTGATCGCTAACTTTACATTTTGGCCACATTGTTGTATTATATTTAAATAATTAAAAAAAAAAAACAAACATACATACATAAATTTTAATATTTAAGATAGATCCAAGTCTTTTTTTAGTTAACTCCAAAGTTCCAACACTTTGATGGATACAAGAGGATTACAAAGTAAGGTCCTTGAAATGACAAGATTAAAACTCTATGTACTGACTGGGGACCTTAACAAGAGTACTCATCAAAATTAATTAATTAATCAACTGCCCATCTTTTTAAAGCCAACACAAGAACCGGCAGAATTAGGTGGAGAGAAAAATAAACCAAAAAAACTAGTAACATCTCAGTGTTCAATAATACCTAGAAAATAACACCCATTCATACACTGACATATAAACTTTTTAACCCTACCAAAACATTATGAAAATAGAGAAAAGTGGAATTGATAAGAAACTAGTGTCCAAGAGTCTATTCCCACCATGACTATCATCATTCATTCCTCCAGATCCAGATGGCCCCATACCAGTTCCAATACCTCCTAACACTCCCGGAGATGTGTTGTATGGAGTAGTGCCCGTGCCAGTGCCAGTGCCGGTGCTAGTACCAGTGCCAGTGCCGGTACCAGTTCCAGTGCCCATACCGCTGCTGGTGCCAGTGCCGGTACTTGTCGAAGGGGTGCCGGTTCCCATGGAGGGTGTAGTGGTGCCTGTTGATGGGGTTGTTGTGCTAGTGCCTGCACCACTGAAACCAGCACAAACATAAATTAACATTAATTTTTGAAGCAACATTTTTCTATTAGCTCAACATTAGGGACAAACTAGTCTTTTTGACAATGATGTTAGCGTGTTGTTATTCCAAAAAGAAATTCAAAAACTTTATCAAGCATCGAATCTCAATAATTGCAGCATCTTTCATTAAGTTAAAAGTTCAGAGTCACTGCAACGGCTATAATCACCAATGAATGGCCAATAAGTCATCACTATAGGTTGAAAATTCAATCAAAAAAGTTAATCCACGTAGGATTAGATTGGACCACACATGTCAAACCAAAATAAATAAAATTGAGTAAACTGATTCAATATCACTAGATTATCTTTTTTTACTTTCACATAGCAATAGATTTTTTGTCTTGAATACTATAAACGCTAGTAGTACATGGACCACCGCTATACTTACGTCAATAAGAATTTCAAAATCATGCTTTATAGAGTAAAGAAAAAAAAGACCTTATCATCATTATGTTCAAAATATGATAAACTTGCACCGATTAATTCTTTTAATGTTTATGTACGGCAAGTCAAAAAAGTAGTAGTAATAGTAAAAGTAAATTACTTCAATGAAAAAGTTTTCAAAATGATGTTGTACTATAGTCCTCTATGCAAAACAACAATGTCATGTGAAAGCTTCAAAAAATATGCTACTACATTATACACTAATTTACAGTTAAATATTATGAAACTACGAATATGCCTATAGTAAAGTTTGTCCCCACTCATCGCTAATCTTTAGGATAAACAAAAGTAAATAAAAGACAGCACTATTGTTGATAAGATTCTTCAAAAACAAATAACAATGTTAAAGCTTCAAACAAAGAATGGAAAAAAATGTATACCTGGCACTTGAAGGGAAGACACAGCCACTAACACCTGCAGAACAAGAAGAAAGATAAAGAACACATGAAAGGTGTTAGTTACTATTATTGTTGTTGATGAAAAACAGAAACAGAAAACTAAGGAAAAGAGAGAATGAGGGTTTTTACTTGGGTCAGATGCAACAGGAGTGGCTGTTCCTGCAAAGTCACAAGTCCCTGGTGCTTGACCTTTCTTCTGGAAGTAGCTATTCACAGCGTAGCTGCAGTGAGCTCTGACAGTGTTTGGTTGGAAACAAGGTGCGTTTTGATGGAGAGGGTTACAGTCAGCTCCAGCTCCACAAGCATAGTCCAAGGTTTTCTGCAACACTGCGTCACTTCCATCTTTGCAAACGCACCAATTAGCACCTACATTTAACAAAGTTAAGATAAGTAAATATATGAGACAAAAGAAAGAGAAAAACATAGATCTGAAACCATGTTGATGAGAGAGAGAAAATGAGTTGTTACTTGAAGGAATGGCGGTGAGGGAGAAGAGAAGTAGGGCAAGGGCAAAAGCAGCAGCCATGGTGTTTTTTAGGTAATCTGTAAGGAGAGGTGAGAAGGGTGATGGGTTGAGAAAGAGGAGTGTGGGTGCGTGACAGAATGACAAAAATATAACATAGATTGGTGTGAGAGTGTGTGTATAGTGTCTAGTAAATGTAACTAGTAAAGGTTTTTTTGGTAAACGGTGGGATGATAGTTGGCCCCGTTTGGTGTCGGCTTCGTTTGTCATTTGTGACTACTTTATGTACTTTTTCAAAATTTTGATTATTTATTTATGATAAGATGACTGTTAGGATCGAGAAATATCAAATGTAATGTACTAACTTGTTTTAAGGGCACAATGTAGTAAATTATTAATGCTAGTTGTATGTATATTAAAGTTTGGAAAATTACACACAATTTTAATGATAAATGATATTACCAACTTGTGGGAGTTTGGAACAATTTTCAAATATTAATCCATCTTAGACTTAGTATATAATTGAATACATCAATTTGATTAAAGTTATAGAAAATCACATCAACTCAAAAACACTAGACTTGGGACTTTTGTCCTCTTTGTTAAAAAAACACAAATTATTTTAATTGTTGTTTCGGTCGATCTTAAGTTCGCGCTGTTGCGGTCATGATATATTATTTATTTTGAGTGTGAGCATTCTCACGACTTTTTTCTTTAAAAAGAACGACTCATCGAGTTGAGGCGTATGAATGTTGTATATAAACCATCTTGAGTCTCGATTTCAAAAAAATGTGAGACTATTTTAGTCACTCATGAACAAATGTCTTGTCCCTCACTCGAGGCTAAGGGAGCATAGTGTGAACTCTAGTTTCCACAGACGGTGAGATTGTTCTGTTCAAGAATAAAAAATAGTTGATGACATAGTGAAACAAGATTCAGGTACAATGATGTGAGTTTCTGATGCGGCGAACAAATGGACCTACAACGTTAGCACTTTAATCCTCAAGTTGGTGAATGATGGAAAATTAGTTCAAAAGTGGGAATGAGTTGCATACATGAATCTTGATGCATGCAAAACTTTATATATGGAAGACAGTTTACTCCAAATCACCCGAAATGGAATACAGAGACCCTTCGATTAAATTTGACGGCACAAAATCATATGAGGGCTAAGACTAGGTGTTGGCTTCTTAATTGTGGGATCTCCCGTTCTTTAGAAACTCAATGTACATGTGTTACTCTCTGCTACTCAAAATGTAAGTTAAAAATAGCACTTTTCGAGTAAGTGTAAACTCCCTAAGAAAAGAAAAAGAAAATTGGAGAAAGAAGAAATTTGTTATCATTCATCATAATGCAATTTGTTCATAAGTAAAGCATTATAAGTTGTTAAATCGAAATAAAGTAAGGAGAAAATAATATAATTTCATATAGATTCTATTTTCTTTCACCAAATATTCATTAATAAAAATTATAGTCTTTCATCTATGTTTGTTTTCTAATAATGTGTTTTTCCTTTATTGGAATCTCATCTTCAAAATCCATGTCACTCATAGGCAACTCTAGATTAAGAATTAGGCATGGGGATATTGGGATCATATCACTCCCTAATATTTTAGAAATCACCTTAGCCTCAATGTGAAAGTCAGGAAAATTAACTTGAAAGGGAGAAAGATCCTCCCAAGAGGCCTCCTTTTTCGGAGAACATGTCCACTGCACCAGCTAAAGGGTTGGACGACCTTAAAACAAAATTTTTCGATCATCGAGGATAGCAGCAGGTTGTTGAACTGGATGCTTGTTAAAGATGTCTAGGGGTAAGTCCTGAGGTGGTGGAGTGTCGATGACATGACTTTAAGGACAGACACATGGAAGACGAGATGGACGCGACTCTCTAAAGGTAACTGCAATTTGTAAGCAACCGGACTAATTCTTTCAAGAACCAGATAAGGACCATAATATTTCTTGGACAACTTGTTGTAGCCTTGACGCATTGTTGTTTAGCGATACGGTGTAAGACGAACAAGGACCAGATCACCAATATCAAAATTAAACTAACGACAGTGAGCATAAACACGTTGAGTTATATAATATTAAGCATCCAACAAATTTTCCTTCAACACTTGTAATAAGTCAGTGTCAGTTTGAAGGGCGTCATCTAAAACTTAGATAAATATAGAACTCTGGGTATACATTGGAATAGTATGAGGCTTACAACCATAAAATGCCTAAAAAAGAGTCATTTTCAATTTGTCGAGGTAACTCGTATTATAATGGAATTCTACCCAAGGTAAAAATAACACCCAAATGGTGGGTTTGTGTTGCATGAAAGCCCTCGAGTATTGCTCTAATGTTTTATTAACCGCCTGTGATTGCCCATTCGTATGAGGGTGGTAAGCGCCACTCGTGAATAATTTTGTGGCACTTAATTCAAAAAGTTTCCGCCAAAAAGAACTCACAAAAATGGCAGCACGATCCAACACAACGGAACGAGGAAATCCACGGTGTCCATACACACCCAGTAACACATAATGAGCAATCATGGAGCTGACTTGCCAAAGCGTGTATGCTAGAAATGTCACTAGAAACTTCATTGAAATGTGGATCCTCTAATTCTGGGCTCAGATAATCATCTTCGTCTTGCATGAGGAGTAACACATTACTATGACAAATGTGGGTAAAACTCCATTTCTCATCACACTTAAAGCATAACCCTTAGAACGATGATCCCGAAGCTCCGCCGATGGGAGGTGGCGAAAAGGTACGTTGGATGAGGGTGTAGGAAGTAATGGTGGAAGGGAGTTAGGTTTCGGTGTGGGGGGAAAGATTTGGGGCTGATAAGTATTTATACGCGGGTGATGTGTTTGGGCTAAACTGTTTGAGCAGAGAAAAGAGATTTGACCTTTAAACACATTATTCATCTAAGGGAAATTATCTTCTAAATGAACTTCATAGGCTTGTGCCATTGCAAGAGCCTTCATGAGAAATGGAGGACGATGGAATTGCAATTTACAACAAAAGTTACGTTTCAACCCGGTAATGAAAAATTTGATAAGTAATAATTTTGAGACTTCTGTGACATTTTTGAGGTTGATGAATCGAACAAATCAAAATCGTTTTTTTTTTGCCTAAACATCTTCATACACATATTATGTCTATGTTTGGTTTCAGCATAAAAATAAATTTAGATTAAAAAAATTATGAATTTTATCTTTAAGTAATATCAATTTTAAAAGCATTACCAATTCTTCTTAACTGAAATCGGACCTGGATCCTCTCCAGTTTTTTTTTTGGTGCTGCCCATTCAGCCCACATCCCAGCCCTTCATCTATATCAATTTTTCTTTTCAAAGCAGCTATATTTTTTAAAACTAATTATGAGTAGGGGTGGCAAAACGGGTCGTGGCCTGTCGGGCCGGCCCGCGCACCCGCCAAAAATTGGCGGGTTGTGTTGGGATTTTAGGCCCGCCACTCGCCAAATCCATTAGATAAAAGGCATGAGGAAGGGCAGGACTGAAACAGCAGGAGGTGATCTGCTTCCACTGAAATCAAACATGCTAAAATCAATTTTATAAATACAAAAAATATTAATTTTACAAAATCAATATATTCAAAACAAAAAAAAGACTACCCCATGATTTGGGATCCAAAATAGAGTTCAAATTACTACTACTGGTAAATGTAGTTTGTAAATGTGGCAGTAGCCTCCTTACTAGTGCTAGTCACGCTCTTCTTTTTTCTTTACCCTATATCAAGGAAAGAAATAGTTTCATAGGGACTCGTGAATGCTTGACAGAGTTATCGGAAGGGAGGTCTTTGTTGTTCTCAATGAATTTTTTACTTTATCAATTCTCATCCATGGTCCGGTACAATACACTTCCAAAGAAAAATAAAAAACTTTTTGAAAATTTTCTAACTCTTTAGATTTTGCAAAAAGGCCCAAATGCAGGGAGGGTAGAAAATAGAACTAACAATGTAAATTTTACTTGCACAGTCACTGCTTACAGAGCAGTTTGGACTATTATAAAATCTCACATGGAAATGTTTCACTCATCATGGTCCCACCCAATTCAAATGTTGTTTATAATTGCACTTGTTTGTAAATAGCCATAAATTATAGTGACCAGCAATTTTAGCTCCGGACTATACCCTGCTCCCATCCTCTTATGTGGGTCAGACACACAATTTAATATCTCAGCAACACAAACGGTAGAATGGAAGTGTCATAATTTAAGAATAAAAATAAATGTTGTGTTCATGTGTAAATATAATAACTTTCTAAAACGGAATGGGGTGGAGCCAAATCAATTAGCAGAGATTTGATTTGAGTCAGATTTTGTGAGTGAAGGACAAATATAATTGAGGGAAATTCACATGTATTACACTATTTTAAATTTGGGTCCTACTATTAGGTCCACTAATTTAGTACAACACTAATAAAGAGTGTAGAAATAGTGTTTGTTTAACACTTTTTCTTGCAAGTAAATTATTGGGAGGTGTAACGGTACAAAAACAGAAGCCATGATAATGAAGCAGATTTTCAACAACTTCAAATGAAGTACTATAGATACTTTCAAATTTAAAACCCAAGCATTAAAAAAATTGAATGAAAAATTATCGACGAATGCCAGCTTGTTTCTTGATTTATATGATATGGAGGATTTTAACCGCATTGTTTCTTCTGTAGTGTTTCACAGTAGGGTTAGAGTCATATAGATTTAACATTTCCTTAAGATGTTCGTGGAGCATAGTTTCATTTTGACTTAGTTAGGAACTTATCAAGTATAGATATTTACATTGCATAGAACTAAATGAGTATGTTCCTTCCATGTACAAATTGTTTGGGAGTTATGTTATTCCCAGTCAGCATCAAAGAATCCAGCATCTTTCATCTCCGAATAATACGCGTTATCCAAAAGGAAGTCTTCCTCCTGCAGCAAGTGTAAAGAACAATTTCATAACATGATGTTCGTCGATGCACGTATTATAGAAAACCAAATTCAATTAATAAATAGCAAAGGATGCTTACTTGGAAAAAATCTGCCAGAAAAGTTACATACAGAAACGGAAGATATAGAGCGTGATAACACATCACAGTAAAATTATACAGCCTGCAGATGACAAGAATTTTGGTTATACATTGCATAAGCTATTGAGACAATAACCACATAACTCTTCTAATTGCAAAGATATAGGATTACCAATTGCCAAGGCCAGCACCAGTTCCCGCCAGCCCACAAGCAAACAGAGTAATTGCGTTGAATATAAACATTACCACAACATAGTTGTAGAAAGTTTGCCTGACTGCAAAGGTGACAGAAAATTTTAAATCAGAATGTGATTCTGTTTAGAATATAAAAACAGTATTGAATTAAGCAGAAGCTGTATGATGAAACATAACGGGAACTATTCTTCCGGCTTTTACTAAAAAAATAGCAGTGTTGAATTACTCACGGGGCAGTTTTTCTCTCCATTTTGAGAATTGTACAAATAAAATGAAGCCATATGCTGCAGCAAGCAATAACTTATGTATTATCCACAAACCCCACAGGAACGTATGAGTGCTTCCAACGGTGCGATTGAACAAAGGAACACCAAATCCAAAAACATATATTGCCTGGTATGAAAGCCCTTAATTAGCAGAAATGACATAAGCAGTTTAAGAAGTAGTTGATGTGTAAAGAACAACTACAACTTAATACGACAAAAATGTTCGATTTACTTAGTATTGGAAATAGTTGCAAGATGTAACCTCCATTATTTTTTTTCTTTTGATTGTGAAAGAAAAAAGGGAAATTCATATTGAAGAGGCTTAAACAGTTATAAGATAAAGTTAAGCAATACTCAAAAGAAACGAGACAAAAACAAAGAACAACCATTTAAATTGCAGTTAACACTAACTATCTACCCTATCAAAAAAGCATGTGACTAAGGAGACTGGAATGCATCACAATTTGCAAATACGTGCGTGTTGTATACAAGCAATTCATCAGATAAAATAAGCTAGTCTTGTAAGATCAGATAACAAAGATCTGGATCCTTTTATTTTTTGAACTTGGGAGCAAATGAAAATATCTTAACAGGAGCTATACCAGGACAACATTTAGTTTGGGAATTGAATGATGAGCCCCATCAATAATTGGAGGTCAATAATGATAGCACAAGCGTCCCGTAAAGGAACTTATTTTGGGAATACTAGCCTAAGGGTTTTCAAGTTGAGAAATGCTTGGCAAGATGAATCCTGTTAAAATGGGGAAACATTGTACGGCTTAAAATAAAATAAAACAAAGCAAAAACAAAAACTTCCCACCCTCTTAATAGCTTAGGGTTATATAAAATGAAAAATGGAGTTTTTCACGGGATTATATATGATCGCAAAAATCATATGGTAGAATTCAAAAAGCTTAGAAACACTTTCAAGTGAGTTTAGGAAAAGAATGGTCACAGTTTTCTTGATTGCTAATGATATACCCTGATTAACAATGGTAGATATGAATGTAAAGGAAAGGTAAATGAACAAATGGACTGTGTATTTTATTCATGACAAATAGAAAATGAGCAAAGGAAACAACTCTTCCTTCTACTCCTGAGAGCCAGGCTCACTAACTCGGAGAGAATCTATTTCTGCAGTCATCTAGCAGAATAGCCAAGGTACCTCCACTCCTAACTAACCTTTCCCATATATACAGACTGAGCTCACGCATTCTCTACTTCACGTGCTAGCTCACCTTCCTCTCTTAGTTTTCCTCACATAAACCCTCCAAACATTAGGTGTACCACGTGACTGACTAGACACGTCATCACCTTCATACTTCTCATCCCTAAATCTATCATTACTCCCTCCTTAAGACAGACTAGCACTCAAGTCTGAGGACAGGGAATTGTGTGTGCATTGCAAATTCTTCCTCCCACGTAGCTTCTTCTATGTGTGCATCACATTGAAAACCTGTGGGTAGCTCAGTTTCAATCCGGTAATTGCCAACTGCCTTCTTGAGCAACGATAAATGGAAAATCGGGTGAATCCGGGCTGTAGCAGGTAACTGGAGACGGTATGCAACCAAGCCTATCCGTGCCATTATCTCAAAATACCCATAGTATCTTGGAGCTAACTTTGGATTGATTTGTGCTTCCACAGAATTCTGCACATGTGGCCTCAACTTGAGGAACACTCATTCCCCAATAGCAAAACCCACGTTTTTTCGCTTCCCGTCAGCTTGGTTCTTCATGCAGCCCCTCGCTTGATCTAGATGGTACTTGAGCTGTTTTAATGCTTTATCACGATTTTTAGGTTCCCTCTGTACTGCTTCACCTAGGTCTTGCCTCTCTAAGGAAACGTGTGAGGATCGGAGGTGGCCTCCCATAAACCACTTCAAAAGGTGGAGTCAGTGGAGACAAGTACCTAGTGTTATGCCAATATTCAGCCCACGGAAGCCACATCACTCAGGTCCGTAGCTGATCTTCTACACCTTCATATTTCTCATCCCTGACTCTATAAGCTATATTCACAATTTTAATATAGCGAACCGACAAATTACAAACAAATCTAGATACTAAACAGTAAACAAGTCTAGACATTATAGAAAAACTAAATATAAATGCATACAACAAGCATATAATATGTATATATGAAAAGCCAGTCTCACCTTAAGAAGAGTGTCCATGCAGACAACAATTCCTGATACAGTGGAAGTATGTGCTAGAGTTTCCATGGCATTCATGTAGCCATTGTTTAGCAAGAAAGCCATCAAGCTTATCTCCAAATACAACATACCTGATGCAGTAAACAATGACAACATATTCCAAGCAACCTCCTTTCCAGGAGTGCACTGCCATGCCTGCTCAACCACAAAAGAGCCAAAGTTTTCAAGGTTAAGCAAAAACAAACACATAGAAAGTATAATGTAACTGTGATGTACCTGAAGAACAGAACGAGCAAGGTTTAAAAGGGTAACAATCCAGAGAAGTGCATAATAGGAAACGATAATACAAGAACCTCGATTACAGATGCTTTTGATGTTCTTCTTGGCTTTCACAGCGAGATACAAAACAAACAAAACCGATGAAACGACAACAAACGTATCGTATTCATTGCAGTTCAAATTCAGATCCTCCACATGGATTTGACCCTCGGGACCCTCCACGCTTCTTGACATAGGTGATGGATCCCTTCTGTATTGTACCGGGTTGGATCGATTTCAGAAGAAAATGGGTAATTGTAACATTGTTCGGTTGTTTTTGGATAGTGGAGTAATGTTCAACAAGATCGTGGAAGTGGAAATGGATACATCATGATGGAGCTTCCGTCAGGAACACGAAAAACAGTGCATTAATGGGATCACGATCATGAGTCACGACCAAACAGCCAACTTTGGTTTCTCGAGGAAAGTTTCCATTTATGATCTATGTTTTCTTAAAAAATGTTTACAAATAATCATAATTGGACTCAATATCTTAAATGGCAAATTAACATAAAGTTGAAATGTAATATATAATAAATAATTATATATATTTAAATTATTTTAAACATAATATATAAATAATTATTGTTTTAAAAATATAATTAATCAAAAACTTGGATAAAAATTGACATCTACACAGTCATTTTTGTTCCATTATTCGGGGATGCTGATCTCCGATGCGGTGGCACGATGTAGACCTTATAAGTTAACACTTTAACGAGTAAAGATCTTCTCCATTTCTCAAAAGAAATGGAGTTCTCCATTACTAAAGTTTTGATGTAAATAAAAGATATATTTGCACACATTTCAAAAAATGGCGACATTAATTACACATTTATACATCAAAACTATAGTAATGGACACCTCCATTTATTTTGAGAAATGGAGAGGATCCTAACTCCACTTTAACATCCAAGTCAGTTACACAATCCAAGATGAGTATAGTGAAAAGTGTAGATCAGAAAAATGTACATTAAGATTATGTTGACTTTATATGTTGGATTGTTTTGATTGGGCTTACGCATAGTTAAACCTTTGCTTTTGGACCTTTGATCGGTCCAGAACAGTTGCCTTAAGACTTGTCAGGCGAAAAACTAGTCGGGAAGTCTTTAAAGTCGTAGTTGGCCTCTAATAGTGATGTCCGACCTTGGAGTGAAACAGAGACATCCTGGATCAATTACAAGGAGAATAAGTGCATTAAATGTTTCTCTATCATTGAGACGTTTCATTATTCTTTCTAAGTGCGTGGCTCTGGGTCTTCAGGTTAGGATGTGGCTTCCTTACTTAGAGCACTCGAGTACATTTGAATCATCAATGTTTCTTGTGGAACGGTCATTTCGCTCCCCTTAGATCTTTTTTCAACTTCTAATCCATACCATTAATTTGCGACTGATTTCCTTATGAAAAGTTGGCTTTTGATTAAACGTCTATTTTGCTTCATTTGTTATTCAAAGTTTACTCTCTCTCTTTTATTGGGTTCACTGTCTTGCTCCAACATTTTCTTATTTCCTCATCCATTCTTCAAGTTACGTTATCGTCTCTTTTTGTGTGTTGTTATGGTTACCCTAGTTAACATAGGTGACGTGCCCATAAACAATGTTCAGGAACCTACTAGTGACGCGTCTTCATCATCTACAGGAGTTGAAAACCCAAAACTCACATACATGAGATGAAATTTCCCATCCCTGTTTCGAACACACTAGTGGTAACTCTGGACCAGGATTGGACTTTTTGGGTGATGAGGGAAATTCTTCGATGAGTGAAGTTGCAGCCTTTGGAGAATGAGGTATTGGATCACCTTTGTATTTCTCCCTCGCAACTCCACCCAATTGTCTGGGCTTATGTATTGGTATTTCAATATTGGTACGAATACTAAGGGAAAATGGGTTTAGGCTCGAAATATCTCTTTTTTCACTTATTTTTTATGAACCCTCCTTCAAGGAAAAGGTCTGGTCATTGGTTAGTTTCCCTTTGTCAGAATGACGACAAGATCTTTAAAGTGTATACAAAGAGCTGGAAGAAGTTCAAGCCTAACCGTTTAATTTCCACAATTATCTCCCATGCGGCTCACATGGAATTTTGTATTATTCTGACTCCTTCCTCGAGGCCTGTTGGTTATACAAATATAGTCAGACGGTTCTGGTCCCTGGACCACTTTGATGAGAAATCTAGATTTTACTCTATTTTGTATAACTCTTTTACTTATGCAGAGAAAGCTATGAAGACAACCTTTCTTTTGTTTTTTGACAACGAGATAAGTTGTAAGGATTTCGCTGACTCAAAATCTGTTGTGGAAGCGAAGAATCTATTTGGTACTTGATTTCTCTCTATTTTATTTTGATTTGATGTTGACTTGTATTGCGTTTACCCTATCGCTCTTGTTCCCTTTTAGGTGAGATCAAGCGAGAGGAAAAAAAGGTTCTTTGCTTCCTGTCAACCTTCCTTCGACTAAAAAGTCGACATTGCCCATAAGCAAGGGTGAAGGTTCTTTAGTAGAGGGAGGGATTTTGACATCTCTTGAAGTTACCTGAACTTCATTAGAATTATGAAGTAAGAAAAACAATGATAGTCCTTCCGCTTTGGCGGGGGGCCAAAAAAGCTCGTGGTAAGGCACTTGCACGAGGAAGTCCAACTAAGAAACCAAGGTCGTATGGGCCCACTAATGTTATCCACCAGTCGAATATTATTGGGAATCCTCCTCTTCAACTATCCTAAGTATTTACTAATCAGATGCCTTAGACTACTCCAGAGATAAAGGTCTACGTATCTGCTGAAGATTATGTCCATATTTTCTTTTGCATACTTAATCTGGTTTTTAAAAGTCGAAACAAACGGAGTTTTAATTGTCTATTCAACCCAAATTCTAGGAAAATTATCCCATATTCAAAGAAACATTATTTACCCCTTCAAGGTTTGAATATTTATACATTGAGCCCTTAAAGGTCACTCATTCTATAGGGTATCAGGTCATTGCATGTCAGGTGCATTACATCTAGAATGATAGCATACATGATATCACATGAATTAATTTGTCCGACTAAAATTATGTGGATGTTGTAATTTTCTAACATGTCCCTCATCACGAGGGGAACATGACACTTAGGAGTTTTGCTGATCAACTCCTCGTCCTCGTTATAGAACGATATTAGAGGTCGACTCTTTTTTCCGGCCAAGGGTCCTATTTTACCACTAGCATTATCATCTCCATTAACTTTCTCTTTATTAAACTACATAGGTGGTCCCTTCATAATTTGGGAAATCCTTTGATATTACATATGTCGTTTCCAGAAAGCTCCATCTTGATACCATGTCTCGGTATGTGATTTTTTTATGGTGTTGTAATGTCATTATTTCTACTATACTTTTGTATTGAAGAGGATATATTCTCAAGATTTAAAGGTTTATCCTTCAACCTTAATCAATATGGAAGGTTTTCCCACTCCAAAAATGTTCCTCTAGTAATGACAAAAGCCATAAGTAGCTTATTCTTCTCTTCGTCCTTAAATTGTTTCTCGCCATAAGTAACTTATTCTTCTCTAATTATTTCTTTTCATTTGCTAACCTTTCGTTGGATCAAGTTTTCAATGAGATCCATCAATTGAATGCATTCTTCTATTTTATGGTTGATTCTTTTATGGACACAAAAATACTAAAACATATCAAGGTCGTTGCGTTCCAAGACCTTCTTAGGAAACTCCATTCCTCTTCGTGGAACTCTGCATTGATATGATTTTCAGTATGCACTTCCTAGAAGTGTTCAAGGGCATGTAATCTCTATATCTAGAATAGGTGACCCCCTTGTTATACTTTTCGAGTCCATAGACCTTATTTTTATCTTTTTCCGATCTTCCTTTTTTCATCTCCCATTCTATCCTTAACGAGTATTTTGTTTCATTCGCCTTTATATAGACCTTATCTTAAACGAACCTACTCGCGGATAATAACTCCTCATAATAGATATATTTTCTAGACTTATATAACAAATTAAATGTTTTATCTCCTTAATCCTAAAGCTCTATACAAACTTCAGCTCTGCCCGAAGTTCCAAAATTTGAATATACTTCTTCATCTGGTCATATGCGCCTTCCCCCAAAACAATGTTGTTTTTAAATATTTCAACGTAGGACCGTTTGGATTCATCTTTCTCTTTTCGTAATGAATCCAATTTTTTATCTATTTCATCTATTTTCTTAATATGGAGAAATATGCAGTGAAGCACTTAAGCAACTCATTCCACAAAATAATGGAAATTTAGGAGGAACTCCACCGGCTTGATGTGATCATTGGAGTCCATTGTCCCATCATATGTTGCCACCCTAGGGTATTTTGGAACTCCCTACATACATGTTATTTGTTTATCCTTCAGGTGAATGCTTTTCTATTGGAAGCGTCTTCGTTGCCACTAGACTCCTCAAAAGAGGACGGGGGCGACAAATATGCATGGTGTCGATTATGATAGTGATAATGGTATACGAGGCCTAAATAACAACCATTTTATGGTGTTAGAGCATGGGATGTGTTCCTCGAGATTGTGATGCCTACAGTGTTTGGACAATTTTTATTGATTCTCTTTGTAGAATGATAATGAATCATCACAAACTCATATCGAACCTCATCTTGTCCTTTAGGGAAATAATTGCACTTGGGGACTGAGATTAGCTGCTCCGATTTACCAAAGCCTTTCACACTGATGCTCCAACGTCGTTGATTACCTCTAAACGACAACCAACAAGCCTATTAAGAGTATGTTTATTTTCTCATTAGTGTCGAGGGTTGAAAGAAATGATGATAGTGGGGTATTATCGTTTAACGGGACATCTGAAAGTGGTTATTAAACGTCTTTGACTGGTAAATAATTTATTGACAGCAAGACACCTTTGATTGGTAGAAGATGTGATAAAAATGTTGAAATAATTGATGGTGGAGGTGGAGGAACTAACATTCCTTGAGGTGTGAATAACTCATTTGTTCGTCCAAAAGACAAGGTTAGTGACGATAGAAAGTCAAAGAAATTTAGGGTTATAATAGTATCTACCTTGATATTTTGCGTTCACCATGATTTAGGTTCTATGATTTTTTAGAGACCTTAAACATTATTTTTTAGACAACCATAAGAAAAGACATATGTAAGGAAATCTTTCTAAGTAAGATATGATGGTTTAGCTTTTTTCCTTGCTCTGATTAAGTTTCTTTCTAGGACAAATCCATCTTAGATTCTGCGGTGTTAGAACCTTCTTATGAATAACAACTCTAAAGGTGTGATGTTTGCACCCTATGTCATTGGGATAACATTAATATTCCATGACTTTCAAATTTGACAATCTGTATCTTTTTGTATGTACCACTCTTATGCTTTGTTATGATAGGGTCATTTCACGACCTACGATCTTTCTGCCTCTCTAATAGGCTAATATATTTAGAGGGGTCTCTCCATTCCTTAACTTAGATTCTCATATAAATCTCTTATTGAATCATATCGAAGTATTTTAAATTTTGTCACAAATCGGAACAAATTTCATGCTAACTTGTGCCCAACTTCAAAAACATTAAAATATTTAAAATAAAAAATGTTTGTATTGACATTTCAGCTACGTTGCGTAGACCCTTCCCTCGTCTTTAAATCGGTTTTGGACCGATTTGACTCTGTATGCATCACCCTCAAAGATGGACATGCAGATTCCTACAGTGCCAAGATGAATTTTTAGGCTCTTGCAAGAGCTTGATCCGATTATGGTTTGAATGTTTTGTACTTGATATCAATGAGTTAGCACTTGGATAATCGGTTTGAAATTACACTTGAAATGTCTGTTTTTGTTTGGCATGGAAACTTGATATCAATGTTTTGTTTTGATACTGCCTTTCCATTTGCTTTTTTATCACATTGTACTCTCATTTTGGCAACAATATGGAATCTGCTTGAGTTGTCTATGAACATATATATTGAACTCATTTAGGAGACAACTTACCTACAATTCCTTCGATGTCTTCGATGTCGTTTCGCAATTGTTTTATAACTTATACAATTATCTTCTGGACTATTTTTTAATTTTCCTTAATTCCAGTAATATTTAGATATCTTCAAATTTGTTTTAATTTCTATGATATACTGGTGACAATTCCGCGGTCCACACCAGCATTCGGGCGAACACACACGTAACACACCAAAACAGTGTTCGCACACTGGTAACCACACCAAAATTCGTGTGAACACACAGGTAAATAGGTCAAAATCTTTGTGAACCCACAAAAAACACACCAGTACCGTGTGAACGCACGAGTAACTAGACCAGTACTATGTGAACACACGGGTAAATAGGTCAAAATCTTTGTGAACCCACAAAAAACACACCAGTACCGTGTGAACGCACGAGTAACTAGACCAAAATCTATGTGAACGCTGAGGTAACATACCAGTTGCGTATGAACCCGTAAAGCACGAGTTACAAGACCAAAATTTGTGTGAACCCACGGGTTATTATATTTTTTGTACAATTAAATAAAATAAATGTAAATTTTTTTAAAATAATGTATGAATCCAAACACGAGAAAAATATGTTATTTTTTAAATTATTTATGTATTTAATATATTTATTTTAAATTTTAAGCCAAATTATAATAATTTTTAAATTAATTTATGAATAGTTAAGATATATATTATGGTTTAATATGTATTTAGTCCCTATAACGTTTTTTGTTTTTGGTCCTCATACAATTTTTTTTTTTAATTTCTGATATAGTCTTATTCTACAATTTTTATATATTTTTAGAAAGTGGAATCTAAACAATATTTATCAGATTTTTTTTAATTTATATTATACAATTTTCTATAAAAATTTATTTCTTTTTAAACAATGCAACATGTATATAAAAGCAAGACTATGATGGGTTGCCGTACTAGAAGCCACCAAAGTAAAAGCTCAAGTAAGCGAACAAACAATATAAATTAGGAATTGTTTGTTGCATCTTTAGTGATCTTCATACACCCTGCTAGAAATCAATAATGTTGATAAAACTTGAAATGCATTTGTGGATGCATCATATACAATATTTTGAAAGTGAATCACTTCTATTTTTCCAAAAAATTTGTTCGAAAGTATACATCTAAAATAAATTCAGAAGTATATTTTTGTAAGAGTTTTTTGAGGTAATGACTGATTTCCTTCGTATTATTTGACAAGTGCAAGTGGAGTAAGTGGCTTTAGTTTTAACTCGTTAACATGCCAATTTATATAGGAATATTTTTCTTATTATAGGCATAAGTTTTTGTATAGAACTCTTTGCTAAGGCATTACACAGTTTACCAAGCATCAGAATTGCGTGAATGTGTTAAGGGGCAGTCTCTATTTGTATGGCTATCATAATTCACCTTCCATTCCTGCTTATCAGAGAGAAACTAACTTCATGTAGTTAAAGTTGCAATGCATCCAAATCAGCGTGGTATCAGGGACCAGATTGAAATGTGTGAAGGGGTTGTCCATTTAGAAACTAAATTGTTTCTGCCTGGTCTCTCAAAATTATACTCCTAGACTATTTTTTTCTCCATAAAATAAAATTGTGACTCATTTACTAATGTTGTTTATTTGTGATGCGTATACTTTCGAAATTTTAGAAGGACAATTTCGAATTTCATTAGAGTAACTCTTTACCGTTAAAGGTGGAAAAGCAACCCTTAAAAATCTTGGTCTCAAAGAACTTGTCCTCTATGGCCCATCCAAGGCTTACATGCAAGAAGAATATAACTACACATAAATAAATCAAACAACGGATAGAAACCCTCAAAACATAACGATTAATAAATTATAAATGACTAAACTATGTCGAGAGCAACACTCATAGTAAAACACCATATTTCAATCCAACGAGCATCCTTATTCAAACAACTAAAGAAACAACTTTTTTTTTGTTGCTTTATTAGACTTAGATGAAGGTAAAAGGCACTAAGCCAAACTCCAAAAGATGATGACTACAAGTATATATGCTGAGCAAGCCTTGGACGAGGATGGGCCAAAAGAGGCACTTGTCTTTGCAATGTAAGCCCATATGCTTCATCCATGTTGAGCTTTTCCGGCGATAAACCATTCTCCAACTCCCAATCATATGCTTGAACTAATGTCGCAGTGAGAAGTTGAACCATCCTAAGTCCAAGACTCATACCAGCACATATTCTCCGTCCAGCACCAAAAGGTATCACCTCAAAATCAGTTCCCTTAATATCAACATCAAACTTCTCCCCACCGGGGAGAAACCTTTCCGGCTTGAACTCCAATGGGTTGGACCATTCTTTAGGATCACGCGATATTGCCCAAACATTAACCAACAGAGTTGCGCCTTTAGGAATATGATAGTTGAAGATTTCACAACTCTCATTTGCAACACGTGGGAGCGAAAGAGGCGTGGATGGATGAAGTCGAAAAGTTTCCTTCACCACAGCCTCTAAGTAAGGAAGATGAGCCAAATCCATTTCCGTAACCAACCTGTCTCGACCCACAACACTGTCCAACTCCTTTTGAACGGAAACCATAAGTCTAGGGTTTCTTATCAGCTCGGCAATAGCCCACTCTATCGTGCTTGATGATGTGTCTGTTCCAGCTGTGAACATATTCTATATACCAAATACATTAATTATTAAATTCATATAATACATATTAACGAAAGTATTAAAAACAATACATGAATCAATTGTCGACATACCAAGAGTAAAGCTTTGATTTCGGTATCATTAACTTTGTCTCCATCTTCATCCTCTTTTTCTTTCAGTGACAGTAACGCACTCAACAAGTCATTATGATTCTCACTCTTGGAAACCTTGTGATCCTCAATGATGCTGGTTAAAAATGTATCAAACCTTTTGTGTAATTTCTTCATCTTGCCTTGCACACCTTGAAGATCCAACCACTCTAAAGCAGGAACAAAATCACCGACGTTGAAAACTCCAGCCAATACCATAAGCTCAACAACCATAGATTTAAACTCATCAGCCCTTGGATCACAACCACTATTGCCGTCGTTAAATACTCGTCGTCCTATCATTACTCTTGCCAATGCATTGGTTGTGCATACATTTAGCATTTGTCCTAAGTTTGCTGCTTTGGATCCGGAACTTGCCAAATTGCGGATTAGTCTTGCTACCTCTTCCTGCATTTATGTGACAGAATTAATTAGCTCAAACTTAAGTTCACCATTTCTAGGGAGTTTAGTTCATTTTCACTACATTCAACTCCATTGATAAAAAAAAACATGCATTTTATTGTTTAACAATATTATTAAAATTTTTGTAACTGGAAATTTAAAGTGAATGTGAGGGAAGAAATTGGATTACCTAAGATAAAGAAAAACACACATTCATACATTCAGAACATTGACAGTGGTCTGTTTAAGATTTAAAAATGCAATAAAATACAGTTTATATTTTTTATTTTATAATTTAATTACTAATACTAAATTTAATTCTGAAAAGTCAAATTTTGATCGAACGTTTTTAATTTCATGAAAGCACAGCAATTTTTTTCTTATAAAAAAAGCATTATTTGTTGTTTTTAAACTAACGAATCATGTATAGATAGTTTTCATTTGTTGAGGTTTTAAAAATGAGTTAAGTAACATCATGGAAGGGGGTAGCTAGTGTGGTCAGAGGTAAGAAAGTAAGATAATGTACCATATATATTTTGGTTTATAGTAAGTTGAATTATTTCCAAAAATGTGCCAGCAGTCTGTATATTTATGGATGTACTTATTTTTCGTATTGGTTTAAAGTATTTTTTTTAAGAGTTTAAAGGTAGTGCACAGACAAAGGAAACTAACTTTACACGTATAATTAATCAAAATCTTTACACTTGCCATGTCATATTATTAAAATTGTGTTTTAATTGGATACATGGTTGTGATTGGTTGACATGTGTAAAAATATTTTACACTGTCGGTGCATATCCCTTTTTCTCTTTTTTTAATTGGAAATAATTTATATATATATATATATATATATAAATGAATGTAAAAGATATTTATTTATATTCAGGCACATAAAAACTACTATATGGTGAAGAGGAATCCAACATTCCCTAAAAAAGCAAAGAAGCCAAGACAGAACAATCTGGGAATAAAATAGAAAAACTAACCAAGTATAGTCAAAACTCAAAACAAACATAGAGGAGAGGAGAGAAAAGTAAACTATCTCTACAAGCATAATAATTACCGAATTTAATGCCTCTACATCTCATTTTTAAAAGTTTACCTACCCTTCTATGTGTTTCAATATGCTAAAGTATAATATCAAAATGATGTATTATAGGGTAATGCTGTCTTGTTTTCCAAGGCACAAGTTAAGAGATAACTATAATAAAAATTATTTAAAAATTCTGTGTTAAATTTAATAATAAATTATAGTAATTAATAGTTTTTTTTTAATATGAATTTTTTATTTATGAGTATTTTAACATATGCCTTTAGGACACAAGTTAACATTATCTTATATTTTATAATGTATTAGAAGTTTTTCTGAAAAATATGTATTTTAATAAAAAATTTGAAAAATATTCCAATTTTTTAAACACAGAGGTTTCCTTTCATATATTAATAATAAAATAATATATTAATAGAAAAATGAAAACTACCAAAATACACATATAGAAAATTAGAAAATAAACAAATGGCTTCAGGCTCCAGCAGAACAACAAAACATACAAAAACAGCCGGGAGAAGATCCAAATCAACCCGAAATGATACTAAAATTGAACTTAATATATACTAACAATTTTTTCATCATAAATTTATAATTTATTTTATTAATTTACAACTTATATTTTAGACGCTAATTTAAATAGCGTTTTATCTTATAACATATAGCTATTATTTTTTCTTCCATTAATATTCTTATAAATTTTAATTATTTTAAATATACAATTAATTACTAGTATTAGTTAAGAAATGTCTTTTTATATCATTTTATATTTATTATCTAGTTAAACATTTAGTTTTACCAAACTCTATAATTAATTTATTGGCTATCATCAGTCATCAATTATAAACTATAAGCGATCAATTATCAACTATAAGTTATAAGCTAATTTATCACCCAACCGCTAATTATATTAAATTTATCTTATCTTATAAGTCTCTCAACTATAAGTTTTTTTATAATAATTATAAAAAAAAAGTTTTGGTAATATCTTATTTTATCAATTCTACTCAACCATATATGTTACAAAGTTTTTCATGAACCAATATATGTTAAAATTAAGGATAACTAACATTTTACCATGTTTATAAATAAATTATTATCATGGTTTTCTCTAAATAATTTAATAATTAAATTCACAAGTCACAACCTTAACCTTAAATATAAAGAAGTGATAAATCTAAGTTTGACTCCAAATCGTTTAAATATTTATAACATATCTTTAAAAATATATCAATATCATAAACTATTTTTATGAATTAATACAAACATCATTGAGGAAACAAGTCCCAAGAAAATAAACGTAAATAAAATTATTTTAACTTTAACTATAAATATTTATCTGTATAACAAACAAAAATTGATTAGGTGAATTCGTCAAAGTTTTGAATTCGTCAAAGTTTTAAACGCTGATGATTCATTTTCTTAGTTTTGAATTCTCTGCAGTTAAAACTTTAACGAATTCACGCAATCAATTTTGACAAGTTCAAAAGGTTCATTTTATTAGTTTTGAATTTTCTGCAGTTAAAACTTTAACGAATTCATGCAATCAATTTTGACAAATTCAAAAGGTATAATTTTAAATCACAACCGTTAATTCTGATAGAGCGATCAAGGACACGATACTGCGTGAATGCAGTGGCTGCCAACTGCAGCAAATCACGGTCCGGTAGGTACCGTGCTTTGAAAATAACGATATTGTTATAAAGACGACGAGAATAACTTCACATGAAAACGAAAGGAAAAAATAACCAAACCTGTCGAATGTGGCTAAAATCATCCAAAGCCTTAGAAGAAAACATGTGCACATACGATAATTTCCTCAACAATCGCCACCGTGGACCATAGGGAGCAAACACAAGATCTTGATAGTTATACGCCATGTATTTAGCGCCGGAGTTAGGTGGCCGATTAGAAAAATTAGCATCGTGAACCTTCAAGAACTGCTCCGCCACAGATGCGGAAGCGGCGACTATCACGTCGACGAAGCCCAAACGGAGGTGCATGAGAGGGCCGTGTTTGAGAGCTAAGGCGGCAAGGGCGTGGTGGGGGACTGGGCCCATGTGAGGCAAGTTTCCGACGATGGGCCATGGTTTAGGCCCAGGTGGGAGACGTGAGGAAGGCTTTGAAATGAGATTTAAGAGTTTGTAGATGAGAATGGATGCAGCAATTGTGACAAAGACAATGATCCATGGAGACATGCTTGTTTTGTGTTTGTGGTTTTGTCTGTGTGAGTGTGAGTGCAATTTTGTCTAAACATGTTGTGGAATGGCATGGAGTTTAAAATGGCAAGAGTTTGCTAAATTGCTAATGCTATGAGATGAACCCAAGTGTGATGATCCTATAGTGTATGAATTTTTATAGTGCCACATACAGCACAACCTAATTGTTAATATATAGAAAGAGAGGGATAGGACGGGTTTGCATGTGTTTACTTATGGGTATAATTCAATATATATGAATTGGACAGAGGAAAATAGTTACAAGAAGACAGTCATATCATCTGGATTTACACACAACTAATTATATTTTTTATTAATTAAATAATAAAATTAAAATTATCTCTTTCCTCCATTATCACAACCGCCCTCCATGTTGGCAATTAAAAACGAAATTAAATTTAAATAAATTTAAATTCTCTCTTCTTATTGGTTGTTCCTAAATATATGAATTTAGAGTCGTGTCCATGCAAGAATTACTCTTGGACAGATATGCTATTGATAAAAGTATTTGATTTATATGGACAACTAGTGTAAGTATACAATTTTTTTTTTAAATTTTTTTTTGGAAAAATTCACAAAATATTAATGATAAGAAAGCAATTTAGCAAAAGAATAAATCGACGACGGAATACCAAAGGAATAAATAAATTCATAAAATTAGAGTTTGAAAATATTTTATAAAACAAAAGAATAAATCGACGACGGAAAACCAAAGGAATGAAAATTATAGGAAAGCAAAAGAGATAAGAGAGAAAAAATAACACCTAAGAATTATATAAGTTCGACTAAGATGTCCTACTCTTGTCCCCAAGAATTATTCCTGAGAGGATCCAATAAATTTGATAACTTTTAGCAGAATTTGTCCACGAACCTCCTTATACAAGGAAATGGAGATTTCTGGCTAACTTCTAACTAAAGAGCGAACAAGGCTTACATCAATTAGTCTCCAAACTTAACACATATTTTCCACGAGCTGATCTCGAACCAAGACGGGGTTTTGAGTTTTCTATCCTCCTAACAGAACTGAGACTTTGAACAAGATGACCACGAACCAAGATGAGATTCTAACCGGGCTGATCTCAAATCTATTGAGCTCTTAAACCGGCTGAACTTAAGAACCAGAAGAAATTTTAACTAGGATGATCTCGAACTGTTATGGCTTTTAATCGGGATAGGCGCAAGAACCGTTATGGAGATTTTACTAACTGATCTTCATGAACCAAAAGAGATCTTTTTCTTCAAGGCGAAACTCACAAACCAAACAGAGACTTCTTAAGACAATCTCTAAAAAATACAAGAGCTTTGGTTTAACTTGCAACCAAAATAATAAATTCTTATTGAAGAATTATTTACCCAAGAGATAATACATTCTTAATAAATTTACAATTTTGCCCTCACCCAAAACAATTATCCCCACATAGATTCAAGAGCACTATCAATGCACTATGTCTAAAATATGTGAGAAAGTGGGAGATTTACAAAAATGATGAGAGAAATGAAAAGTGGGAATTAAATTCGTTTTATGGATGTGAAAAAGTGATAGAGAAGCTCTATATTTATAGGCTAAGGTGTAGGGTATAAATTTGGAAACAATTCATGGGCCAAATCAATCTCATAATCGATTAGGCAAATTAATCAGACACCCTAAATAATTTATTGTTAAGGCCCAAATGGAAGGTTTAGATATATAGTCATTACCCCCCCCATTAAGATATTATTCCAATCGATTTTAGACTCAACAAAATATGACTTAATTGATTGGGTTAGTGGCCTAATTGATTATTCAATTAGAAAATGTCTTTCAATCAATCAATCAATCACTTTCCTATTCAACCGGCTAGGCCTCAAAAACATTTTTTTGGTTATTTGAATAAAATACTTTTAGTGTGCGTGTTTAGCCATAATATATCCTGAAATACCCGTGTGTCCTTACAAGACACTGGTCACTTAGACAGACACGACAATAAAGACTTTCACACTTTCTCTCTCTTACAACTTTGAAGTTTCAAGTCTTTTAATCATTATCTTTAAGTTTAACATCATACAAGAAATTTGAATCTTATAACTTAACGAGGCTTGAGATATCTTAAAGTTGATTAGCATTATTTGAAAGGTTAAACCACCAATGAACCTTGAAACAAAGGCTTTCACTTAAAAGTTGTTTGATTACACTGTTAATTTTAAATAAATGTATTAATCTTCAAGAACATAGTTTGATTCAGGAGGATAGCTTGATCAACCATCTCGTGCATCTTTGACCACCTGAGTAATTCAATTGCATCATCTTGTACCACTTAAAATATCAAAAACACTAATTTCTTACCCTTTCTATTTTAATGTTGTTAATCTTGCAACTTCTAGTAACCTGTTATACCCCAAAATTTGCCCACATATTTTTCAAGAAAACTCCAATCTGAAAATTAAAAGTCTCATATAATTATGGATTATTTCAACAAATATCCTAACATATGAAACACTTAGTTTTTAGAATTTTTCTTATACAGTAATTTGGCTTGCAGTTGAATTTATTCTTACGCAAACGCCAAATACTGTTTATTACTTCACACATGCTATTTATTTATTTACAGATAAATAGTACTGACACAATTGGTACAGAGTTAAAATCTTTTTGCAGGCGCAGAATCAGGAAACTCAGACTGTACCGCATACAGTAAATATTAGTTATTTATTATGTCTGTGTTTTTCTAACAAGTCATGTAAATAAACTTTCATTTTTTACATAAAACATAAAACAAAAACAACAGAAGAAAGAAAATTAACTTTGACTGTTGATTTTTCACTCTAACTGCTACATCAATACCTGAACAGTCAGTTGACAGCCAAACTGCTGGCAGTACAATTCTCAGTGTTTTGTACCATCAATCAAATCAATCTTTCACAATTCAAAATTCCAAGATCTTTTGTGCTGGAAGTCTTCTGAATATCACGCGATTAGCAGAGACTCAACACTGCACAAAAATCAGGTACGCTTAACTGTCTCCTACACAAACAGTCCCTAATCAGGGTTTTTCTTGTTTTTACAGGAGCAACAAGTTTTTGAGAGCTCAAATGGATTTCATACACATCCATATATCTCAAAGTACCATCATACAAATTTTCAAACTTCAATTCACTCAGACGCACCGTCAGCAGCTCAAACAGTCAACAGACGACCCGTTTGACCAAAAAAGTCAACAGACAGTCAAAAATGAAATTTTTTGTCAAAGTCCATATTTTGTCAAAGGATTCATCATTTGATCATTGGATGATCATAATTCATCAAGGAAAGATCAAAAATCAACAAAACCCTAAGATTCAAAATTAGGGTTTTTGCCTGAAAAGTCAACTCAACTTTGACTGATCATAACTCTCTCATCCTTCATCCAAAAAATTCAAACCAAAGCTTGTTTTGAAGGAAATTCAATTATCTTTCAAATGCCATTGATCCCATGGTCATTGGATTCACCATTTGAAAAATATGATCAAAGACATTACAGGTCATTTTCAAAGTCAACAAAAAGACACTTTTTTCAAAAGGACACACAAGGAGCTTCAAAAATCATTTTGACATGAGACCAAAGACATTGGTTAGAGGACTCTTTGAGGTTTCTAAAAAGTGCAAGATCTCCTTCATATGACAAAAATTGAAGGATTTACACCTTGTTGAAGTTGGCTAAATTTTGGGAAAATGCATGAAATCAACATTGCTCAAAAATGTATTTTTTCCAAATGGGGCCAAGTTTTCAGCATTCAAACATCTTTGCCATGTTATTATGGGCCTCCCACGACCAAGACTAAGCCCACACCATTTTTTATCCATTTTTGGCATAATTTTATCTTATTTTAAGATTAAAATTAAAAAAGAAAATGAAATGGATAAAGAATAGCTTGTAGTCCAAGCAAGACTCATTCAACTCTGTCCCAAAGCAAAGTACAGCAGAGGAGAAGAAGAAAATCAAGCCATGGTGGCTTAAAGACAAAGCTACCAATGTTGAAAAAGTCAAGATTCCAAAAAAACTCATCAATGCTTTTGGCTTAGTTTCTAAGCACTCTAATGCTTATAAATAGGCTATAGCACTTCAGTAACAAATAGAGACAGAAATAGAGAGCAAAACTCTTGCTTGTAACACACTTGTAATCTCTCAAAATATTCAAAGAATTTTGAAATTCGAATTCCAAATTTAAGTCACTTTCCATTCAAACTAAACACTCAAACACGTTCCTTGAGCTTCACTGAACATATCCAGATCATTTGCAAGCTCTGAAACTCCTTGAATCGAACGCTACAGGTCTTGTAGCTACGGACGAAAACCGTCACTAAAGGCTTTACCTACAGTTGCAGAGCCTATAGCAACGGAGAGAGGAAGAAGATGAAGGCGTGGCAGGCTCTGGTTGGCCAGAATGCGCGCGCCAGCTTTTATTCAAATTCTTGGATCCTGTGTTGTGCTGTCTATGCTTTTGTCATGCTCCTCAAAATCTGAGCCCTCTGATTCACTTCCAATCAGATCCAACGTGCCAGATCTCTCACCACACCATGCTCCCTCACAAATTACCACACAGGATCAGTATCCCTTTTAATTTCTATTTTATTTTCTATTTTGTTTTAATTTTCTTTGCAAAATAATTTAAAAATAGTTTTAAAAATCCAAAAAATACACAAAAAATATTTTTAGACTTCTAAAATAATATATTATTTTCTGAAATAAAAATATTTTATTTTTCTTCAAAATTTCAATATTTTACATAATTAATTAGTATATATTTATATATTTGCTTTTTAATTATTCTAACCAATCAAAAAAAATCATAAAAAAAATTGTTCTTCATGTTAAATATTGTTTATATATTATAAACTAATTTTCTACATATTTTGAATAATTTTATCTTTAAGTTTTAATTATTTGTATAATTATTTGCATAATTATGTTTTAATTAACTTAAATCAATTTCAAATCAATTCCAAAAATTCCAAAAAAATTAGTTTTGTTTTAAAATTAATTGACAAATATTTTGTACATATTTTAAACTTAATTTCTAGGTTTAAATATATTTTCATCTTTTTTTCTCCATTTAAATTTAATTAATCATACATTAATTATAATTAAAAGAAACCATAAAAAACCAAAAAACATGCCTTTTATTTTTCTTGCAATTTAAAATTCCTAGATAAATGTATAGGATGTCAAATTCATGTAAATAGGCTAGTTTACATTTCCCGCACAATCGATGTAATAGCGTATATTTACTTTCCGCACTTTACATTTCCGCACTTTAATTTCCAGCACATATAAACTGCGTGTATGTCAAAGATAAAATTGAACCGTTAGATCACTAACTTCAAAGATAAATATCTGAATCCAATCACAATCACACTTGCACCTCTTCAGGTAATCCTTTTTCACAATCTTCCAAAATCAAAGTCAAAATTCTACTGTTTCGAGTACAAAATCGAACCTTGCTTTTATATCCGATGAAAGGATAGATTTTTAAAGGAAATAGGATAAAGACCTTACAACTCAGGGTAGACCTCCTAGTTTGCTTGCTCAAATCAAAACAAATAAAATTCTCATACACTGTTGATTTTTCAAAACTTTCAAAAAAGACAATACTTTGTATACATCCAAACACGGATCATTACAAAGTTAACGTTCTTTTCAAAACATCTTTCGAAAGATAAACAAGCATTTTGTATACATCCACACACGGATCATTACAAAATTCAATTTACGAAAGTATTTGAAACCACATATGAGCAATTTCAGAGCAATTGAAAAGTGATCGAAAAACAAGTGAGCTAAGCAAACTTAAGAGCCCATGGATAACCATGGATACAAAGGGTGCTAACACCTTCCCTTTGTATAACCTACCCCCTTACCCAGAATTTCTTAAAGGTCTTTTTTCTGTTTCTTTTATAAACCTTTCCTTAATTGGATAAAATAAAAGGTCGGTGGCGACTCTGTGATTTTCAAAAAATGCGAAAGCATTAAGCGACAAAAAAGAGTCAGTTCACGTATCTCTACAGATCAGAGGTATGGCCCGGTATTAAAAAAAATCGGAGGTCCACAGAACTGGCGACTCTGCTGGGGAGATACTTTCAAAAAACAAAATGTTTTCAAAAGGGGTTACCTTAAGAGAATAGATCACTTCGATGTTTTCAATTGATTGACTTGATTGCTTTATTTTTCAAAGGCTTGCTTGGGTATTTTGCTTGTGTGAAAGATTCTAACCCGAATCTCGAGATACCTTAAGTATATGACATTAGACCAAGGAAACTGTACGGCATGTACCGATACGGTTAATCTGGTAGTCATCGTTAGTGCGACACTTTGGTTTATACTGATGTCCCTTGAAAACGATCAAGGAGTATATTAGGCTTCCGAAATGTCATTAAACACTAATTTGTCTTAGAACCTTTTTAGTTGAACTTGACTTGTGGCCTATTAAGTGGCTAGCTTTGAAATTGATCGAAGTTAGTTATCCTCGAGGAATATTTTGATCGGCCGCTCGAGCGCCGTATTGAGATGTTACTTCCAAGGATCATAGAACCCGAATCCAATTCTAGGACAGGTTTTAACCAACTCAACTTCAGTGGGGAGGGTATCACCTATCAGCTTCATACAGGCCTTTAAACCTAAGGCTATTGTTTGATTTGTTTTTGTGTGCCACATGTTTGCATCATAAGCATATCATTTTTGCACTATACACTTCAAGGATCAAAGAGTTTACCTTTGTTTTTGCAGGTAATGGCTCCCGCCACCAAAGATTACATCCGAATCAACATCTCAACGGTACCGTCTGAACTAAAAGACTTAGTGTCAGAATTCCCCAGGAATGTTCAATTCACTGAAAGGCATGGTCACCTACTCCATTTGGTTACCTCAAAATTTGAAGAAGACATGATACGGGTCCTGTTCCAGTTCTTTGACCCTGAACATCATTGCTTTACCTTTCCTGATTACCAGTTGGTACCCACTTTGGAAGAATTCTCTGAACTAATGGGATTGCCTGTTCAAAATCAATTACCTTTCACTGGTTTAGAAAGGATTCCAAAACCTGAAGTCATTGCTGCTGCTTTACATCTGCGGAAATCAGAAATCAAGTCCAATTGGGAAACAAAGAGTGGAGTTAAGGGTTTACTTGCCAAATTCTTATTGGAAAAGGCTCGACTACTGCTAGAAAACAAAAGTTATCCAGCTTTTGAGGAAGTTATGGCACTTTTGATCTATGGGTTGGTTTTATTCCCTAATCCCGACCAGTTCATAAGTGTACACATCATCAACCTTTTCCTAATCCGTAACCCGGTACCAACATTGCTGGGAGACATTCTACATTCTCTACACACTCGTACCATGAAGAAACGAGGAACTCTCATGTGCTGTATACCACTACTGGCTAGGTGGTTTACATTTCATCTTCCCCGATCAGTGTTGAGAAATGAACAAAGAATGCATTGGTCTCGCAGGATTATGTCTTTGTCTCATTCAGATATCCGGTGGAACAACTTCTTTCAAAGAGACATTACTATCATTGATCATTGTGGAGAGTACCCTAATGTGCCACTCCTTGGCATCAAAGGAGGCATCACTTACAATCCCTCTTTAGCTCTACGCCAATTCGGATATGCAAGGAGCAACGGTCCTCATGACATGATTATCCATGGCATTGTGTTTGATTACGAGAATGATTCTCATAAATACCGACGAAGGTTCATACATGCATGGGGCAGTGTCTATAGAATAGAAAGCAAAACTCTGGGGCAATGAAACTCTATTCCTATGGAACCCTACCTCAGATGGGTCCTCACTCATGCTCAGAAACTCCTTATGCCATATCCTGCTGTTCTACCTGTGACTATTGAACCAGAGGTCGAAGGATATGAACCTCAAGTTATTCTACACCCGGACATGCCAACTGACCTAGAAGAGTTGCAAAAATCTTGGGTTCAACTCAAAGAGGAAAGAGACACCTTCAAATCATACTGTCAGGACTATGAGAGAAGGATATTGGAGCTCACCGGACAGCTTCAAGAAGAACAGCAGATCAACACATTCCTGGGGGCAAAGAGAAAGCGTCCACGAGAGACCTGAAGGATCATTTATTTTATTTCTGTCTTGTAAGCCCAAATGAGGCAAAGAAAAGAGAAAAAAGAAAAAGCAAAAAAAAAAGAAATAAATTGATTAACTAACGTTTGTTTCTTCTTTAACAAATCTAAACTCTAAGATCCTTGAAACATTGCACACACATTTCACTTCATGCATTGCATATACATTTCATACATTGCATTCATATACATTTGCATTTCATACATTGCATACACATGGCATCCAGTCATACACATTGCATAACAGGTTCACATGACGGATTTCTCATCTTCTCGCTGTTTATTTCAGTCAGAAGAGATGGAATCTGAAATGAGTATCAAGAATCTCGAAGCACAGAATGCCCAAGTTCAAGTGGCAATTCTGGAACTGGCAAAGGGGCAGCAAGAACTGAAAGCCCTGATAATCAAGAAGAAAAAGAAGCCCAAAGGATCTGTAGGTGTGAGTCACCTGAGAAGAAAGATCAAAATTCCAGTCAAAAAGTTCACAAAGCCACCGATCCCTGAAACAGTCGGTGATGATGAACAAGAAGACAATCAAAGCAACCAGGGTTCTGCTAAACCCTCTCTCTCTTCAAATGAAGAAAATGATCATTCTAGGGACGAACCGGATGATGAAAAATACCAACAGCTGGAAGACCGTATGAAAGCTATGGAGATACAAAAAATACCTGGCTTAGATTTCAATGATCTGGGGCTCATCTCGGATGTTGTTATCCCTCCAAAATTCAAAGTTCCTGTCTTTGCAAAATATGATGGAGTTTCTTGCCCGAAACTACATCTGAGATCCTATGTGAGGAAGATACAACCTCATACAACGGATAACAAATTGTGGATTCACTTCTTCCAAGAAAGTTTGTCGGGTACACAACTCGAGTGGTACTACCAGCTGGAAAATACCAAGGTTCATACTTGGGAAGAATTAGCTGCTGCTTTTTACAAACAGTACCAATACAATGCTGATCTTGCGCCAACCCGTACTCAACTAAGGGGCATGTCTATGGGACCAAAAGAAAGTTTTAAAGGATATGCACAAAAGTGGAGAGATATGGCTGGAAGGGTTCAACCACCCTTATCTGATCGCGAACTAGTTGACATGTTCATGGGCACTTTAACTGGCCCTTTCTATAGCCATTTGCTGGGAGGCTCATCATCAGGTTTCACTGACCTGATACTGACCGGAGAACGTGTCGAAAGTGGCATTCAAAATGGAAAAATTCAAATAGGTTCCACCTCTGGTACTACAAAAAGGCCCATCAGTGGGAGAAATGAGGTCAATGCAACTCAAATTCAAAAAAGTCGCAAAAGTGAGCAGCATCAATCTGTAGGGGCAGTTCTGATCTCCGCATCTGCACCTCCAAAAGATCAACAGCCAAAATACACGCATCGACCAGATGCACCAAGAAGAAATTTCACCAAAATCAACATGCCAATTTCTCAGGCATTGCAGCACTTGCTAAAAGCAGATCTGATCACCTTAAGAGGTCCTCCAAAGAATGTCAACACTTCCTCTCTGAATTATCGCCCTGATGCGACATGTGCCTATCACTCAAACTGTCCAGGACATGACGCAGATCACTGCTGGGCCCTGAAAAATAAAATACAAGATATGATAGATGCTGGTGAAATTGAGTTCGATCCTCCAGAAATTCCAAATGTCATCACAGCACCTATGCCAAAGCATGACAAAACTGTCAACGCTATCCTGGACACTGTTTACATCTATGATGTGAACGAATTATCAACTCCACTCTGCAAAGTCAAAGGAAAGCTAATCCGAGCTGGTTACTTCCCAGGATGTGACCCCGACTGCTTTTACTGCTCTTGCCTGCCCAATGGTTGTGAAAATCTGAGGATGGGAATTCAAAAATGGATGGATCGCCGTGTCATTATGTTTGAGAGGCTCCCTTCTATGGACGTGCTGTGCGAAGTCTTTACAAACGGGATGAGAATAGAGGATGTCTCAGTGATCTCCAGCTTACCATTCAAAATCTCTGCTAAGGTTCCATTCAAAATTTCTGCTACACTCAAAGTGGCATCAGTAGTTATTGCTAGTCCAACTCCATTTCCATACTCCTCAGACAAAGCTGTCCCATGGGGATACAACACTAATGTTTACATTCATGGAGTTAAGCAGAGTACCTCGACTGAAGAGACCGCAAAGTTAACTACTCCAACTGTGGGTAATATTGTGGGTACCAGCAAAATCACGAGAAGTGGAAGAATCTTTTCACCAGAAATTTCTCCAAATGTTGCTGCTGGTCCAGTCCGAGTCCCAGTTCCTAATCAAAATGTCAACGCTCGAGGCAAAGAGCCACAAGTTGAACAAATTCAAACCCCGGTGGAGATCACTACTGAGGATCCATCAAAGCAAGAAATGGAGGAAATATTAAAAATCATCTGCAAGAGTGATTACAATATTATTGAGCAACTGGGGCACACCGCTTCAAAAATCTCAATGCTATCTCTGCTAAAATATTCAGAAGCTCATGCCAAAGCCCTGATGAAGTTCCTTAAAGCTGCGCATGTGCCTCAAGAGATCTCAGTCGACCAATTTGAGAATTGTGTTGCCAATCTAACCGTGAGCAATGGTCTCGGTTTCTCTGATATGGATCTAACCCCTGCTGGAAAAAATCACAACAAAGCCTTACATATCTCCATTGAATGTAATGGCACCACTATATCTCATGTGCTAGTAGATAACGGTTCTTCTCTGAACGTGTTACCAAAAACAGTACTAGAAAAGCTTGACTTCGAAGGAATTGTGTTACAACCAAGCGATGTTGTGGTAAGAGCCTTTGACGGGTCAACCAGAACAGTATACGGAAAAGTGAATCTCCCAATCAGAGTGGGTTCTCAAATCTTCGATTCCATCTTTTACGTAATGGAAATTCACCCAGCCTACTCCTGTTTACTTGGACGCCCTTGGATACATGGGGCAAACGCTGTAACTTCTACCCTGCATCAGAAGTTAAAATATCCAGTAAAAGGAAAGATTGTCACAGTCTATGGCGAAGAGGAATATGTGGTTAGTCACCTAAGCAATTCCAAATATGTTGAGTTGGAGGACGAATTCATCGAAACTCCATGCCAATCATTTGAGGTGGTCTCTCCAGATGTCTCTACCACCAAGCATATTCCTGCTACTCCAACTACAACTATGGCTTCTCTCAAAGATGCCAAAGCCATGATTGAACAGGGTGATTGCACAGTATGGGGACAGCTTCCCGATATACCCTACAAGTCTGACAAACTAGGTCTGGGCTATAATAGTGAAGATCAAAAGAATGATCAAAGTCCTCGTTCTGGAGGATTAATGTCACACTTCGTCAGCCAAGAAGTAAACGCTATTGAAGATGAAGGAGTGTTCTTGAACCATATCATTCAGCCATATCCAGATGAAATTCCACCCATTTCCATGGGAATGTGGGATGCTGTGGGAGAACCAAACGGCGGGTATAATTATCAGTATGCCGAACCTCAGAATTCTTATATTGCTATGGAGGACCTTACCCCGACTGGATGGGGTGATGAAGTTGGAAATGATCAAATTTTCACAAATCCCGTCACTGAGCAATATCAAAATCCACCCAAAGAAGTATGGGACACGCTAGGAGAACCCAGCGGCAAATATGACTATATGGTGAAATATTCCGCTCCTCCAAGCTCACAAATTGCCATGGAGGACATTGTCCCAACTGGATGGGATGAACATTACGATGACAATTTCGCTCTTGAAAAAGCCAGGGAAATACCAAATAACGAGGGTTGCTTTCTGTCAGCATACACTCCTCACCAAGATGCACAAGTCTCTATTCAAGACATCATCCCGACTTCATGGGACGGCCTTATCGAGCATCTCGCTCAGCCAACAGAGATATCTCAGCCTGGGCTCTCGTATCCAGCAGAGTATATCCCTTATCCCGAAGGATCACCGGCTCATTTTCCCACTAATGAAATCAATGCTGTGGAAGATGAAAAAGACAATTGCAACTGGAACAGCTGGGTCCCCCCTGCTCACAACATTGGATTGAACAACTGGAAAGCTGAGGATGTGATCTCCTTTGACCAGGAGTAAATGCCATTTCCTGTTTTCTTTGTGTATAATGTGCAAAGATAAAAGTGGTTCCTGAACAATCGAACCATGAGCTTGAAAGCCGTGTGCCTTAGCACACTGGTCCTTCTATAAGGGCTTATCATATCATGATCATGTGCATTCAATAAAATCATGGGACGCTTGCATATTTAAATTTTGTGATCCTTTTTCCTTCTTTCTTCGCCTTCTAATAGCTATGTTTTTTCTTCACACATACTCACATAATTAACATGCAGATTCACATACACTCTGGATCCAGTCAACAACGATTCTGCTATTGCCCGTCATGACTTTGAAAATCCGATCTACCAAACTGAGGACGAAAGTGAGGAAGATTGTGAAGTGCCAAGAGAACTTGCAAGGCTGCTAGAACAAGAAGACAAGGCCATACAGCCTCACGAGGAGCCAATTGAGGTCATCAACTTGGGCAGCAACGAAGAAAAGAAAGAAGTCAAAATAGGGGCTAATTTAGAACACAGCGTCAAGCAAAGACTGATTCAAATACTGCGAGACTACGTCGAGATATTCGCCTGGTCCTATGAGGATATGCCAGGCCTTGACACGGACATCGTAGTTCATCGCCTACCAATCAAAGAAGGTAGCACTCCAGTCAAACAGAAACTACGAAGGAGTAGGCCTGATATGTCAAAAAAGATCAAAGACGAGGTTGAAAAACAATTCAATGCCGGATTCCTAAAAGTTGTAAGTTATCCTCCATGGATAGCTAACATCGTCCCTGTACCCAAAAAAGACGGGAAAGTCAGGATGTGCGTGGACTACAGAGATCTGAACCGGGCAAGTCCCAAAGATGATTTCCCTTTACCACACATCGATGTACTGGTTGACAATACCGCACAATGCAAGGTATTCTCCTTTATGGACGGATTCTCAGGGTACAATCAAATCAAGATGGCACCCGAAGACATGGAAAAAACAACCTTCACAACACCCTGGGGAACCTTTTGTTACAAAGTAATGCCCTTTGGTCTGAAAAACGCAGGAGCAACCTACCAACGTGCAATGGTAGCGCTATTTCATGATATGATTCATCAAGAAATAGAGGTGTATGTCGATGACATGATTGCAAAATCCAACACCGAGGAAGAACATTTGGGTCATTTACACAAGTTGTTTGACAGACTCAAGAAATACAAGTTGCGACTGAACCCAAATAAGTGTACCTTTGGAGTAAGATCCGGCAAACTCTTAGGTTTCATCGTCAGCAGCAAGGGTATTGAGGTTGATCCCGCCAAGGTTAAAGCCATTCAAGAAATGCCTATACCTCATACCGAGAAACAAGTCAGAGGATTCTTGGGACGTCTAAATTACATCGCCCGATTCATTGCCCACATGACTACTACTTGTGTGCCGATCTTCAAACTGTTGAAGAAAGATCAAGTGGAAAGGTGGAATGACAAATGCCAGTTAGCCTTTGACAAAATCAAAGAATATCTCCAAAAACCTCCAATCTTGTTGCCACCTGTGGAAGGCAGACCTCTGATAATGTACCTAACTGTGTTAGAAGACTCAATGGGGTGTGTGCTAGGACAACATGACGAATCCGGCCGAAAGGAGCACGCAATCTACTATCTTAGCAAAAAGTTTACCGATTGTGAAACAAGATACTCACTACTCGAAAAAACTTGTTGTGCCTTAGCTTGGGCAGCTCGCCGGCTAAGACAGTACATGCTAAATCACACCACTTTCCTAATCTCCAAGATGGATCCCATCAAATACGTGTTCGAAAAACCTGCTCTCTCCGGAAGAATAGCGAGATGGCAAATGATCTTAACAGAATATGACATTCAATACACTTCACAAAAAGCAATCAAAGGAAGTGTGGTAGCTGATCATCTGGCTCATCAAGCAGTGGATGATTATCAAGCATTGAACTTTGACTTCCCAGACGAAGACATTATGCTAGTCAATGACTACAAACAACCAGGACCAGAAGAAGGACCCGAGCCAGGATCCCGGTGGACTATGGTTTTTGACGGAGCTTCTAATGCACTTGGCAATGGCATCGGAGCTGTGATCATTTCCCCCGCAGGAAGTTACACACCGTTCACTGCCAGATTATGCTTCAATTGCACTAACAATATAGCCGAATACGAAGCATGTATTCTGGGTCTCAAAGCTGCAATTGATCTAAGAATCAAATTCCTAGAAGTCTACGGAGACTCGGCCTTGGTAATCTACCAAGTCAAAGGGGAATGGGACACAAAGCACCCAAATCTAATTCCTTACAAAGAATATGTGCTGAGTTTGATTCTTTACTTCGAAGAAATCACTTTCGAACACATCCCACGCGAGGAAAATCAACTAGCTGATGCTTTAGCTACCATGTCATCCATGTTCAAAGTCAGGTGGGACAACGAGGCGCCTATGATCACCATCTACAGGCAAGATGAACCATCCTATTGCAATGAGATCAATACCGAAGGAACCGAGGAAAAACCATGGTTCCATGAGGTAAAAAGATATCTCGAAGCTCAGGAGTACCCTGAAGGGGCATCCATTAACGACAGAAAGTTTCTAAGGAGATTTGCTGCCAAATTCTTTCTAAGCAATGGAACCCTATACAAACGCAACCATGACTCGACTTTACTTCGCTGTGTAAACAAGAAGGAAGCAGAACAGATCATGGAAGAAATACACAATGGTGCCTTCGGTACTCATTCCAGTGGACATACAATGGCTAAAAAGATCCTTAGAGCAGGTTATTACTGGTCTACCATGGAAACAGACTGCCATCATCACTCCCGAACATGTCACAAATGCCAGATATACGCTGACAAAGTACATGTACCTCCAGTTCCATTAAGCGTCCTGACGGCTCCTTGGCCTTTTGCAATGTGGGGTATTGATATGATTGGAGAAATCAAACCTACTGCCTCCAACGGACATCGCTTTATCTTGGTCGCTATTGACTACTTCACAAAGTGGGTAGAAGCAGCTTCATTTGCTTCTGTCACCAAAAATGTGGTAGCCCGGTTCATCAAATACAATCTCATTTGTCGATATGGCATCCCTGAACGGATTATCACGGACAATGGCACAAATCTGAACAACAGAATGATTACTGAACTTTGCACACAGTTCAAAATCAAGCATCATAATTCCTCTCCATATCGACCAAAGATGAACGGCGCGGTGGAAGCTGCCAACAAGAACATCAAGAAAATCATACAAAAAATGACAGTAACCTACAAAGACTGGCATGAGATGTTACCTTTTGCTCTTCATGGTTATCGCACATCTGCGCGTACTTCAACAGGGGCAACTCCATTTTCCTTAGTCTATGGTATGGAGGCAGTTCTTCCAATTGAAATTCAGATTCCTTCCCTAAGGATTATGAAAGAAGCCAATCTAGACGAAGACGATTGGATTCAAACACGGTTGGACCAAATAAACTTGATTGATGAGAAAAGGCTCGCAGCTATTTGTCATGGTCAGCTATACCAAAAGCGCATGATCAAAGCCTTCAACAAAAAAGTCAAAAGTCAAGCATACCAAACTGGTGGCTTGGTTGTCAAACGCATCATCTTACCACAAGGTGATCCCAGAGGCAAATGGACTCCCACCTACGAGGGACCATTCATAATCAAGAAAATATTCTCCGGCGGCGCCATGTTGCTTACCACCATGGATGGCGAGGACTTCCCACACCCTGTGAATGCTGACATAGTCAAAAAATACTTCTCTTAAAAAGAAAAAAAACAGCTCGCTAAGTTGAAAACCTGAAAGGGCAACTTAGGCAAAAATGAGCGTCTCGGTGGATTGAAAACCCGAAAGGGCGGTCCAGGCAAAAGTTAGAGACTAAACAAATACTATCCCGGTAGGCTGAAAACCTGAAAGGGCGGCCTAGGCAAAAGTTAGGGAATGAAGCATACAACTGTGTTCCGTTCAGCTGCCTACTCACCATCAAGATTCAACACCTCAAAGACACCGATCAGTCTAATCACTTTCTTCCAACAAGTGAGGGATGAGATGCTCGAAGACAGATTGGCAATAGCAGAGTTGAAACTTGACTGGATCATTTTCACATAGCTATTTATCTTCATAAATATTTTTCAAAACTTTCTGACAGTTTCCTACTTCTAGGTGTCATACCCCAAAATTTGCCCGGTCAATTCATGTCTTTTAATTCATCAAGGATCAAAATTAAGAATCATGGGATTTGACATCCCTATTGTCAAACCTGCGTTCTTATAAGATATCCTGAGTCAAAATGGGGGTTAAAATCAGAAAATGCTTGAGCTCAGTCATCTAGCTCATCTATTCCGTCTTCTTGAGGTTTTTTAGTCCTTTCTCACGAATTATCCATATGGTTTATTATTTATAATTGGCTTAATCATTTTGTTATTATAACTAACTATTATTATTTAGTAGTAGGTGTAATAATATTATTATTAAGATTATTATAATTGTTTTCAACTATTATTGTTATTATAATTACAATATACAATTAATCAATGGATTAGTAATTTGTTTGGGTTAAAATAATAAATAAAATTATAGGCCCATTAGGTGTAGGAGAAAAAAAACCTAAATTGATGGATATATAAAGAAAAAAGAGTTTTGTAGAAAGGGGATTTTTTTGGCCGAAAAAAGGACCTTTTGCTGAAGAGAAAAAAAAAACGGGGAAGGAATAAAATTGCAAAACGATTCAGGTCACTCCAAGCCTCCAAATCGAATCCTCGCGGGCTCCTGGATGTAAACCAATCCTTACCGTCTACCAAACCAATCCGTAGCGCGTTATCGTGTTCATGTTTCGTGTCAAATTCTTTTTAATCTGAATTCGTTCATAAAAACATTATTAATCGTGTTTAAATGCATAATTGTGTTTATAACATTGTTTGCAAGCTATATATGCCATTTAATTTGAGTTTGAGTGCAGGTATAATGTTCTGCCATTGTTAGGTTGTGGAAGCTTTGAATTGGGGGCGCTGAGGTTTAGAAGAAATTAGCCAAAATTAACGGTCCTATTGAATTCGGGGGATGATTTGCAGTTGAACCATGCCTTTCAATTTGATTTTACTGTTGTTTTGGTTGGATTTCGAAATCTGCAGGTTCAGGACCACACACCAAAAAACGTTACTATAAGTTTGTTTTTTCCAGAAAAGTTAAAACGAGGAAGAAGCTGTAATAGGTGCGTGTGTTGTTTTTAAAATACTTGTTTTCTTTCCATATATTATCGTTTTCGTCGATGCTACTAACACAATGATTGAAGCGACGTAGTGGCAAAGGGCGTCTTGAATTGTTCTTGTGCAAGGGCAGTGGTTCGATCCCTGCCTCTTGCATTATTATTTTGAGATATTTTCTTGTTCAACCATGCATGAAGATCCAACGCACATGACTGAAGGAGGACTACCATGCACCCTTGTATGACAATCTTTGGATCATGTTAAGATCTAATCTAACGCACAGATGGCGACACCATACCATGCGCCCTCAATAGCTCACCAACACAGGATCACAACCCAGGTTTTATTATATTTTCTATTTTGTTGTTTATTTATTTGAATTAAGTATTAGTTAATTAGGTTTAATTAAATTAACTTGCTGTAATTAGGGTTAGAATATAAATATAATTAGATTATAATTAAGACTTAAAATTATTTCCCCGATTATTCAACTATTTGCCCGATTAATCAATTTAATTAATTTTAATTACAACAAACTTATAGTTACCCACATATTAGGGTTCGCCCAATCCCATTGGCCACGTGGCCGAAGATATTAGGATTTAATTTATTATTCGTTCCGACTAAATCTATTGGTCGCAATGGTTAATAATCGATTAATTTAATTAATCAAATCCTATAAATTAAAATAAACTTATTTTGCTAAATGGTTTTAACCATCTTATTGGTTATGATGATTAGCATATTTCCCCTTATCAATTCGTTATTATTTGTAATCGAAACTATCGGTTATGAGGGGTAACGATAAATTAATAAATTAATAATTAAAATACTTCAATTTGCTAAAAGTGATAATCGAATCAATCGATTAGAATTGCCAGCAATCCTTTACCAATCTGTTAACTATGGTGATTGAATCTATTGATCATTGCGGTTAATGGTAACAAATTAAAATCAGGGTTGTACGCCCAAGCACTTAAAACACATCAAACCACAAACTACAGATTTTCATCTTTTCAAATACTGCGATGTTCATAACTACGATAAGGTAATTCAAAATACCTTCGAACTTCGCATTTCAAAACAACTTCAAACCATTCAAATCAAATTCTAAGGCGTACAACCCTGTGCCCGAACTACGTAGACTCTGATCCTCCCTAAGGAGGTACGTAGGCACTTGGCAACAAGGCGAGTCCCCCTCCCTAAAATCTCAATTTTTCCCCTATTCACTTCCTTAGCTATAAACCTCAATTTTAGCCATAAACCTTTATCTTTAAATGTTAGCCTTTAGGAAAGGGTTGAGGGTGCCTAACACCTTCCCTCGACCTGAATATAGTATCTTACCCTGATCTCTATACTGCGTAGGGTTTCCTATTCGCCCTTCAGAATAGGTGGCGACTCTAAAAAGTTAAATTTTTGGGCAGGTTGCTACAGCTGGCGACTCTGCTGGGGATAACCATAACGGTGAATACTATGCTCCTATAGGTTTTAGGTTTTGCAGGGTTTAGGTTTGGCGCATTTTAGGGTTTGGCAAATCTACCATTTTTTAGGGTTTGGAGGGAGGTTTATCTTTTTTTAAAAAAAATATAAATAAATAAAATTTAATTTTTTATTTATTTATTTATCTGTAATTTCAACTATTTATATCATTTAAAATATTTATCTGTTTATTTAAATATTTGCTGTGTATTGCATTCTTTTGTATCATAAGCAGCCGGATTTCGAGGTTAGTAAATATTTAAATTTTATTTATTTATTTTCCCTCTGCAATTTCACTACTGCAATTTAATTAAATATTTATTTAAATGAATATTTTTATTTCTATTGCATCTTTTGGGATATATAAAATTGTTGTTAAACCTAAGTGTGGGAGTTAACTTTGAGACCAAAAGGGGACATGAATCGCCTTACGAGTCTCACTGATAACTCCACTCGGAGTGGGTTGGGTATTTGGAAAGGTCCGAAACGAAGCTTGACTTTGTGGAGGGCTGGACTGGATACTTAGCTGATCTCTCCGAGAACCTACCCCTAAAACTCGAACCTCATGGATAAAATGAGTTGTTCTAAAATCCAAAGAGACAAAAAGTCTCGGCGGCTACGAACGACCCCATGAGACCTTCTAGAACACTCCCAAAAAAGGGTAGGCTCCCTAGAGCCGCTACGTCGAACCTATGAACCTAGGACTTTTGTGCTGCTGTTCTCTTCATATGTTTGCAATTTATATACTTCGAATATCCATGTGTTTCGATTTTGCAGGTATCCCCACGTGGTCCCTAGCCTGTAGGGACTCTAATTTCTAAAGATCATGTCTTTCCCACGAAGGACATCACCATCTATGCATCCCTTAGCCTGTAGGGATTTTATTTTATATCCTCGTATTCTTGCAAATACGTGTCCGTCCCACGAAGGACGTCTTCGCTTACGCACGTCGATTGGCTTCTCGATAGCCATGAGACTAAGTGACTGTCATGAACAGTCACTCCGCGCCCGCATCTACGCACTCCCTAACCTGTAGGGGTTTTACTTTTATATCCTTGTATCAACAACCGCGTGTCCTTCCCCGAAGGACATTTCCATTAACACACGTCAATTGGCCTTTCGATGGCCATGCGATTCAGTGACTGTCTTGAACGGTCACCCCATGCTTACTCCTACGTACTCCCTAGCCTATAGGGATTTTCTTTCACACTCGTGCGTTTTCACAACGACGCGTCCTTCCCCGAAGGACAACTTCATTAGCATGCGTTCGATTGGCCTCTCGATGGCTATGAAATCTAGTGACTGTCCTGAACGGTCACTCCATGCTTATTCCCGCGCACCCTCTAACTTGTAGGGTTTGGATCCCCATTTACACATCACATCCCTAGCCTGTAGGGATTTCTCTTCGTCCATATCGTCCTTAGATAGGTTGTGTTCCGCATAGAGAACCTTCCCACGAGGGACAAATTCATTGGTACACGTCAATTGGCTTCTCGATGGCCATGAGATTTAGTGATTGTCTTGAACGGTCACTAGCCGCTATCTTCTGCATACTCTCGAATCCAAAGGATTTCCATTGGCGTGTCATAACATTTACCCTGTAAAGATTCCAAGAGGGTCTAATGTCGCCTCTAAGGCTATCCCTAGGATCATATGTTACACGTCTGCATTGCATACACGGAGTTATAATATAAGGAGTCTCTCGCTTACGCGTGCATTTGCATTTTCATGCATTCATACATTCACATTTGCATTTCTACCTTCGCCCGCATCCATACCAACCATGTTAGCCGGGTTCCCGAAACTCCCAAAAAATCAAAGGATCGTAAACTATGGAGAAAGGAGAATAAAAGATCTTGGTCTTACTAAAAAAAAAAGAGGATGTCTTCCGCTATGCCAACCACGTGTCCATGCCTTGTCATAACAGAATTATAAATACAATAAAGGTTGTCATCGAGCAAGGATTAGTTCAACAAAGAGTTCCCTCATAGACACACTCAAGATGTATCTAATCATAAGGGGTTCATCTACGAACATAACAAACTTACACGGACGCTCTACGATAACCTGGGGTCAAGGATTAGTCCAACTGGGGCAATATCCTGAACAAAGAGGCATAACTACGATGGAGGGAATTCGACATATGTCAGCCCGACACCAAGAAAAAAGGGTCATAGGTGATACTATCCTTAGGAAAAGCAAAAGAGTTTCAGTCAAAGGAAACTCATGAAGTTCCGATACGACAAAAACCCACCGCTAACGATTTATTCCCGCCAGTATGACATGTCCGAAGAAAGTTCGAGGTTGCCCTCACTTCTGCAAGTTTAAGAATCTAAGGAGTGAAACAAGGTCAGTGGATCTACAAAGGAGATTATCCCTAGGATCAATAGGTGTTTACCGTGCTCACAATTTCAACTCTACAATCGCTAAGTGTCACTCAGGATAAAGGCTGTACCTTCGGATTAACAATTCTAATGGGATGACCATGCAGGTTTTGGAATCAACTCATTCACTTCATTCACTCACCACCACGACTTTCTAGTCACACACTCCTATCGTTAGGGTTATTAACAAACTTGAGGGAGAATGACGAATACAAAAACTAAGTCCAGCTAAACATATGCTTTCAAAGTAAGACCGAGCCGAGGATGTACAGGCATTGTTTCATTTCCCAAACAGTGGAGATATAAGGATGTTAATCCCTCGTTACCCCCTCGAGCCAGGAGTTGGAGTTTTGTTTCTACTTTTCAAAAAAAAAACCCTTGATTTTAACCAGGGGCAGGGTAGATGTCAACTAATTCAATGATGTATTTTGGTTGCCAAGAGAATCAGTCAATCCAAGCATAAGGTTCAAGCATATCTTCTTCCTCGCATTCATCCAAGATTGAGGAAGCAATGGAGGTAACATTTACAACACCTTCTTCCTCATTACATTATTCAAGATCGAGGAAGTATCAAAGGCGAAGCTTACAAATCAACATAGCAGTCACAATATTCATTATCCAAGGATCAATCTCAAAAGGAGTATTCAAAAGAAAAAGGAGAAAAGCGCCTGCTAAGTCAAAAAAATTCCATGAATAAAAAAAAACGACTTAGGCAAAATTTAAGGCATCCCGATGGATCAAATTCAAAAGAATTGGTTCATGCAAAAATAAGGGTAAAAACAAAGGCTAAATACAATGGATAATCTGGTGACTGCTAAATCATCAAAGCTTCGCATCCATGCTTGGATCTTCACAATATTTTCATCAATGCTTGGATCTCTACTAAGGCTTCTGCTCAACATCGAAACTGAAACGATTCTCTTACAAACAAAGCACATCCGTTGGATTAGTAGAATTTTTAGGATCTGGAGAACATCAAGGAGAAAGGGGTGGGATAAATAAAATTTTGAGCCTTATATCCATTGTTTCTTAAAACATGAACCAGGCCAAGTTACAACATTTAAAAGTCCTAATTGAGGCAAGGTTAACCATGAAAGCATATTAAGCAGGATTTGTTATACTGACTCCTATGTTTGTTAAAACTATCTCTAACCAATGTGCTTCTTCAAGCATTCTTTCCAAAACCATCCAGTCCTAATTCATAACAGACTTCGATTTCAAAACTTGCATACGCATTCCATTGGAGCTACTTCTCAAAGGGTACAACACCATCTACGAGTATACACTTAGCATCGAGGAAATCTCGAAATTGGTTTAATCAAAGGTGATCATTTCTAATAAAGACCCTGGAGTCGGGGGAACCACATCCAGAGGGTTCTCCTAAACAGGGGCAAAAATTTCAAGGAGCACAGGGGCATACAATCGAACATCCTATTAACTAGGGGCAGTCTTCCTAAGGTTCAATCGACTTGGGGCACATCTCAAAGCAATCTCAAACAGGGGCATGTCATACATGGGAAGAATTCAAAAGGATAGCATACTAAGGATAGTCCTCCGTATCATGGAGATCAAGGGCGTACCCTTCAACTCAAACGTCGAAGCATATGACAAGGTTATTTCTTGGGGCACTTCCCCCATAACTTGGAGATCATAGGCATATTTTCCACTAAACATTGGGGCACTGGATATCAAATCCATAAGGCAAACAATTCAAAGGTTAAAGGTGTGGAGAACCTCCAAAGGCTAAAGGTGTGGAGAACCTCCAAAGGTTAAAGGCGTGGGGTACTTCTAAAAAAAAATCAAACTGGGGCAAGGCGCACAACAAAAAAGAAAATGCGTTCTCGCACCATTGAACAAATCTTTTTCTCCTAACTACGATTTTCAAAGTTCGAACAAAACAGGTACCGGGGAATCGCGCTAGCATCACACCTCATCTTATCAAAGCAAACCTACAACTCAAGCAAGCTATATACATTTTGGTTATTAATAACCTACCATTGGAGCATCATGCAAATACATACAAATCACGCATTACATACATTGGTTGATACATTACACCGTAACTCTTTATGTGGTCTTCTTTAAGACGAATCTCATGATCCTTTCTAGGAGTTTCCTCAAGCTATCTTATGCAAGACAATTATCACCATTTCCAAGAACCTCTTTAGGTAGTCTTTTTTCAAGACATTTCTTTTGTAAGTTCCTTTTCAGGCAGTTTTCTTCAAGACATTCTTGTCCTAAGTACCTTTTCAGGTAGTCTCTTTCAAAAAAAAAAAAAAAAAAAAAAATTTGTCATCCCTCTCAGGAACCTCTCCAGGTAGTCTTCTTCAAGACATCTTTCAACCTTTTCAGGTAGTCGTCTTTAAAGACATTCTTCATTCCTTGCTAAGAACTTTTTCAGGCGATCTTCTTTAAGACAAATTTCTATCTACGCTAAGAGCCTTTACAGGTGGTATTCTCTAAGACAAATTGCTACCATGTCGAAAAATCATTTCAGAGAGTCTTCTTTAAGACAAACATTCACATCCATTCAAAAGACCTTTTCAGGTAATCTTACATAAGACATTACTTCGTTCCACTCATTACGTCAACCAAGCATACGCATAAGCATAAGCATACATAAACATTACAAAGCCAGCATAAGCATAGTCAGAGTATAGGTGCAAGCATGGAGTAAACAAGCTCAATGGGTTTAAGGAGATAAAGTCTCGGGATTGTATCATCATTAACATGCATACATACGCATGAGCATTAGCATATACATAAAAAGCCCAATTTTTATTGGCAATCCAAACCATTTCAAAGTTCAGTCCTCGTCCTGGCAAATCCTTGCAAAGTCCATTTCTCGCGTGGTAGACAGTCCCCGTCTGACTATTACATCAAAATTCAGATCACACTACAAAAAGCCTAGTCTCCAACCTTCGTGTTGTGAAAGGTGTATTTTCTCCGACCCTCGAGTTGTGAGTCTCCAAACAGGTGAATCTTTTTCATGCAGGTAAGTTTGCTAGAACTATAGCAAATGATTACTCTTATGCAGGTACGCTTGTCAGAACCATGGCAGGTAATTCCTTCGGTGCAGGTGAAATTTGTCCGAACCAGGGCAAATGATCCAAATTCTACATAGGTAAATTTCACGACGACACTCGTGAATAACCCTATTGGTGGTACAGGTAAATTCTGCGATAGCATTCGTAGATAACCCTGATAATATAGGTAAATTTCGCGACGACACTCGTGAATAACCCTATTGGTGGTACAGGTAAATTCTGCGATAGCATTCGTGGATAACCCTGATAATATAGGTAAATTTCGCGACGACGCTCGTGAATAACCCTATTGGTGGTACAGGTAAATTCTGCGATAGCATTCGTGGATAACCCTGATAATATAGGTAAATTTCGCGACGACACTCGTGAATAACCCTATTGGTAGTACAGGTAAATTCTGCGATAGCATTCGCAGATAACCCTGATAATATAGGTAAATTTCACGATAACACTCGTGAATAACCCTATTGGTGGTACAGGTAAATTCTGCGATGATATTCGTAGATAACCCTGATAATATAGGTAAATTTCACGATAACACTCGTGAATAACCCTATTGGTGGTACAGGTAAATTCTGCGATAGCATTCGTGGATAACCCTGATAATATAGGTAAATTTCGCGACGACACTCGTGAATAACCCTATTGGTAGTACAGGTAAATTCTGCGATAGCATTCGCAGATAACCCTGTCAATGCAGGTGAAATTGCTAGAATTATAGCAAACAATCCTATTGGGGGTCCACAAACTACAGAAACTTACTAGAACTATAGTAAGTGGGGGTTCACAAACTACGGAAACTTACTAGAACTATAGTAAGTGGGGGTTCACAAACTACGGAAACTTACTAGAACTATAGTAAATGGGGGTTCACAAACTACGGAAACTTACTATAACTATAGTAAGTGGGGGTTCACAAACTGCGGAAGCTTGCTGACCATAGCAAGCCAATTACACAACCAACAGAAGGTCCTCGCTATTCCTTTTCAGGAACCTTTCCAGGAAGTCTTCTTTAAAGCGTATTCCATCCTTTCTGGGAGCTCTTTCAGGCACACAAGATTTTTTAAACCGTTCTTCAATTGGGTTTATCACGTTAGTCCCTCGGCGGTGATATCTTCCAAAACATCATCAACAAACAATCAAAGGTGCTACCTTTTCTTTTCAGAATTACTAACATACTTCATTCATACATAATGCATATACATACATCGCTCTCATTTATTTTGAGAAGCTCACTGCATCATACATCGCATGCATCATAACATTGCATAAAATTCAGATTGCCTTTTCAGGCCGTGCTATAACCAAAACACAGTGGTCCATTTCAAAAGCGTTTGCTCCACACTCTGAAAAATGGTATTCACCTTAGGTGGCATCTATAAGCCCATCTCCCACAGAACTTTTCCCGACAAATGCAAATTTTAGGGCACTTCAGTGTTCAATCATCTTCTACCTTTAGATCACGATAGGCAGACGTGCCTATCCATCTCTTCAGGTTTAAGAAGATTGAACAGGGGCAGCTGTCATACCCCAAAATTTGCCCGGTCAATTCATGTCTTTTAATTCATCAAGGATCAAAATTAAGAATCATGGGATTTGACATCCCTATTGTCAAACCTGCGTTCTTATAAGATATCCTGAGTCAAAATGGGGGTTAAAATCAGAAAATGCTTGAGCTCAGTCATCTAGCTCATCTATTCCGTCTTCTTGAGGTTTTTTAGTCCTTTCTCACGAATTATCCATATGGTTTATTATTTATAATTGGCTTAATCATTTTGTTATTATAACTAACTATTATTATTTAGTAGTAGGTGTAATAATATTATTATTAAGATTATTATAATTGTTTTCAACTATTATTGTTATTATAATTACAATATACAATTAATCAATGGATTAGTAATTTGTTTGGGTTAAAATAATAAATAAAATTATAGGCCCATTAGGTGTAGGAGAAAAAAAACCTAAATTGATGGATATATAAAGAAAAAAGAGTTTTGTAGAAAGGGGATTTTTTTGGCCGAAAAAAGGACCTTTTGCTGAAGAGAAAAAAAAAACGGGGAAGGAATAAAATTGCAAAACGATTCAGGTCACTCCAAGCCTCCAAATCGAATCCTCGCGGGCTCCTGGATGTAAACCAATCCTTACCGTCTACCAAACCAATCCGTAGCGCGTTATCGTGTTCATGTTTCGTGTCAAATTCTTTTTAATCTGAATTCGTTCATAAAAACATTATTAATCGTGTTTAAATGCATAATTGTGTTTATAACATTGTTTGCAAGCTATATATGCCATTTAATTTGAGTTTGAGTGCAGGTATAATGTTCTGCCATTGTTAGGTTGTGGAAGCTTTGAATTGGGGGCGCTGAGGTTTAGAAGAAATTAGCCAAAATTAACGGTCCTATTGAATTCGGGGGATGATTTGCAGTTGAACCATGCCTTTCAATTTGATTTTACTGTTGTTTTGGTTGGATTTCGAAATCTGCAGGTTCAGGACCACACACCAAAAAACGTTACTATAAGTTTGTTTTTTCCAGAAAAGTTAAAACGAGGAAGAAGCTGTAATAGGTGCGTGTGTTGTTTTTAAAATACTTGTTTTCTTTCCATATATTATCGTTTTCGTCGATGCTACTAACACAATGATTGAAGCGACGTAGTGGCAAAGGGCGTCTTGAATTGTTCTTGTGCAAGGGCAGTGGTTCGATCCCTGCCTCTTGCATTATTATTTTGAGATATTTTCTTGTTCAACCATGCATGAAGATCCAACGCACATGACTGAAGGAGGACTACCATGCACCCTTGTATGACAATCTTTGGATCATGTTAAGATCTAATCTAACGCACAGATGGCGACACCATACCATGCGCCCTCAATAGCTCACCAACACAGGATCACAACCCAGGTTTTATTATATTTTCTATTTTGTTGTTTATTTATTTGAATTAAGTATTAGTTAATTAGGTTTAATTAAATTAACTTGCTGTAATTAGGGTTAGAATATAAATATAATTAGATTATAATTAAGACTTAAAATTATTTCCCCGATTATTCAACTATTTGCCCGATTAATCAATTTAATTAATTTTAATTACAACAAACTTATAGTTACCCACATATTAGGGTTCGCCCAATCCCATTGGCCACGTGGCCGAAGATATTAGGATTTAATTTATTATTCGTTCCGACTAAATCTATTGGTCGCAATGGTTAATAATCGATTAATTTAATTAATCAAATCCTATAAATTAAAATAAACTTATTTTGCTAAATGGTTTTAACCATCTTATTGGTTATGATGATTAGCATATTTCCCCTTATCAATTCGTTATTATTTGTAATCGAAACTATCGGTTATGAGGGGTAACGATAAATTAATAAATTAATAATTAAAATACTTCAATTTGCTAAAAGTGATAATCGAATCAATCGATTAGAATTGCCAGCAATCCTTTACCAATCTGTTAACTATGGTGATTGAATCTATTGATCATTGCGGTTAATGGTAACAAATTAAAATCAGGGTTGTACGCCCAAGCACTTAAAACACATCAAACCACAAACTACAGATTTTCATCTTTTCAAATACTGCGATGTTCATAACTACGATAAGGTAATTCAAAATACCTTCGAACTTCGCATTTCAAAACAACTTCAAACCATTCAAATCAAATTCTAAGGCGTACAACCCTGTGCCCGAACTACGTAGACTCTGATCCTCCCTAAGGAGGTACGTAGGCACTTGGCAACAAGGCGAGTCCCCCTCCCTAAAATCTCAATTTTTCCCCTATTCACTTCCTTAGCTATAAACCTCAATTTTAGCCATAAACCTTTATCTTTAAATGTTAGCCTTTAGGAAAGGGTTGAGGGTGCCTAACACCTTCCCTCGACCTGAATATAGTATCTTACCCTGATCTCTATACTGCGTAGGGTTTCCTATTCGCCCTTCAGAATAGGTGGCGACTCTAAAAAGTTAAATTTTTGGGCAGGTTGCTACACTAGGATTGTTGTCTCCCTGTGCTAACCCGCCTATCATGGCTCTTTTCAATGCAGCTCTTTCAAAAATCACTATGTTCTTTTTTTCTGTTTAAATACGTAAGCATCCCAATGATAACTTTGAATGAGCATGTGCATTTGAATATGATTGATGTTTACCAGGAAAAACAGGAATAGCATTCAGGAAATGTCCCGATCATCTGGACATCATTCCATCAAAAGGAAATCACCAAGAGAAACGCATTTCTCAGCAAATTCCTCAAAAAGATTTTCTCTTCAAAAGAAGTCTTATTCCCCAGCAGGTTTGTTCCAGATTACTATCTTCAGAAGGTGTGATCCCCGCACCCGGACTTGGTCAGATAGTGCATCGGAGGATTATGCATCTTCCTCATTCCCATTTGAAAGGGCATCAGAACTTCCAGTTACCTTTGGTTCCCCAAGCAGTAGTCAAAGATCCTTCAACGGGATACCCGGGTTCTCAAAGAATTTCCCCAGACGAGGGTACTCAAACAAGACAAAAGATCATCAACGATCACAATACATTCATGTCCAGCTGACTAGTGGGAATTTATTTTTCCAACTAGAAGCTTGACACGCATTACATTCACATTCACATACACATTCACATACATTCATGCATTCATACATTCATACATCATATTCATGCGCATATTCATACACAACATAACATGCATATTTCTCCGGGAATATCTCACATTTACATGCATCATAAACATTGCATATCACTAACTTGATTTTTCAGGTAGGCAGATATCTTCAACAAAGATGTTCTCAATCACATGCCGTGTTCACCTGAATTCCATGAACGGTTCTCTCAGATATAATCAAGTCGAAGATTCATTCTGATCACTTACCAATTCAAAAACAGACATCACAGATCAAAGTTGATACCTCAGACGGTTCCAGAACGATCTAGCATCACAGATCTAAAGTTGATACCTCAGACGGTTCCAGAACGATCTAGCATCACAGATCTAAAGTGATACCTCAGACGGTTCCAGAACGATCTAGCATCACAGATCTAAAGTTGATACCTCAGACGGTTCCAGAACGATCTAGCATCACAGATCTAAAGTGATACCTCAGACGGTTCCAGAACGATCTAGCATCACAGATCTAAAGTGATACCTCAGACGGTTCCAGAACGATCTAGCATCACAGATCTAAAGCGATACCTCAGACGGTTCCAGAACGATCTAGCATCAAAGATCTAAAGCGATACCTCAGACGGTTCCAGAACGATCTAACGTTGCAGATCTAAAGCGATACCTCAGACGGTTCCAGAACGATCTAACGTTGCAGGTCTAAAGCGATACCTCAGACGGTTCCAAAACGATCTAATATTGTAGATTTAAAGCGATACCTCAGACGGTTCAAGAACGATCTAAAATTGCAGATCTAAAGCGATACCTCAGACGGTTCCACAATGATCAACTTCCAAAATCTAAAGCGGAAAAACTTTGGACAAATTCCGTAGCAATCATCCTCCAAGACTTAAAGCGGTAACCTTGGACGGTTCCGAAACAGTCAACACAAAGACTTTCAAATCCTTCATCAAGATATAATCAATGGATTCATTCTGATGAACAAACCCTCAACCCATTCACCAGGTGGCATATGAAAGCCCATCTCAGGTAATGTTTCAATCTGCCAACAACATTTCGCAGACGACATTCAAATGCAACTTCCAACATCTCTTCTGATCAAGGTAAGTGCAAATTTTCAGGGCATCTAAATATTCAATCATCTTCTACCTTCAGATTTCATACAATCTCTTCAGGTTTAAGAAGATTGAATAGGGGCAACTGTTATACCCCAAAATTTGCCCACATATTTTTCAAGAAAACTCCAATCTGAAAATTAAAAGTCTCATATAATTATGGATTATTTCAACAAATATCCTAACATATGAAACACTTAGTTTTTAGAATTTTTCTTATACAGTAATTTGGCTTGCAGTTGAATTTATTCTTACGCAAACGCCAAATACTGTTTATTACTTCACACATGCTATTTATTTATTTACAGATAAATAGTACTGACACAATTGGTACAGAGTTAAAATCTTTTTGCAGGCGCAGAATCAGGAAACTCAGACTGTACCGCATACAGTAAATATTAGTTATTTATTATGTCTGTGTTTTTCTAACAAGTCATGTAAATAAACTTTCATTTTTTACATAAAACATAAAACAAAAACAACAGAAGAAAGAAAATTAACTTTGACTGTTGATTTTTCACTCTAACTGCTACATCAATACCTGAACAGTCAGTTGACAGCCAAACTGCTGGCAGTACAATTCTCAGTGTTTTGTACCATCAATCAAATCAATCTTTCACAATTCAAAATTCCAAGATCTTTTGTGCTGGAAGTCTTCTGAATATCACGCGATTAGCAGAGACTCAACACTGCACAAAAATCAGGTACGCTTAACTGTCTCCTACACAAACAGTCCCTAATCAGGGTTTTTCTTGTTTTTACAGGAGCAACAAGTTTTTGAGAGCTCAAATGGATTTCATACACATCCATATATCTCAAAGTACCATCATACAAATTTTCAAACTTCAATTCACTCAGACGCACCGTCAGCAGCTCAAACAGTCAACAGACGACCCGTTTGACCAAAAAAGTCAACAGACAGTCAAAAATGAAATTTTTTGTCAAAGTCCATATTTTGTCAAAGGATTCATCATTTGATCATTGGATGATCATAATTCATCAAGGAAAGATCAAAAATCAACAAAACCCTAAGATTCAAAATTAGGGTTTTTGCCTGAAAAGTCAACTCAACTTTGACTGATCATAACTCTCTCATCCTTCATCCAAAAAATTCAAACCAAAGCTTGTTTTGAAGGAAATTCAATTATCTTTCAAATGCCATTGATCCCATGGTCATTGGATTCACCATTTGAAAAATATGATCAAAGACATTACAGGTCATTTTCAAAGTCAACAAAAAGACACTTTTTTCAAAAGGACACACAAGGAGCTTCAAAAATCATTTTGACATGAGACCAAAGACATTGGTTAGAGGACTCTTTGAGGTTTCTAAAAAGTGCAAGATCTCCTTCATATGACAAAAATTGAAGGATTTACACCTTGTTGAAGTTGGCTAAATTTTGGGAAAATGCATGAAATCAACATTGCTCAAAAATGTATTTTTTCCAAATGGGGCCAAGTTTTCAGCATTCAAACATCTTTGCCATGTTATTATGGGCCTCCCACGACCAAGACTAAGCCCACACCATTTTTTATCCATTTTTGGCATAATTTTATCTTATTTTAAGATTAAAATTAAAAAAGAAAATGAAATGGATAAAGAATAGCTTGTAGTCCAAGCAAGACTCATTCAACTCTGTCCCAAAGCAAAGTACAGCAGAGGAGAAGAAGAAAATCAAGCCATGGTGGCTTAAAGACAAAGCTACCAATGTTGAAAAAGTCAAGATTCCAAAAAAACTCATCAATGCTTTTGGCTTAGTTTCTAAGCACTCTAATGCTTATAAATAGGCTATAGCACTTCAGTAACAAATAGAGACAGAAATAGAGAGCAAAACTCTTGCTTGTAACACACTTGTAATCTCTCAAAATATTCAAAGAATTTTGAAATTCGAATTCCAAATTTAAGTCACTTTCCATTCAAACTAAACACTCAAACACGTTCCTTGAGCTTCACTGAACATATCCAGATCATTTGCAAGCTCTGAAACTCCTTGAATCGAACGCTACAGGTCTTGTAGCTACGGACGAAAACCGTCACTAAAGGCTTTACCTACAGTTGCAGAGCCTATAGCAACGGAGAGAGGAAGAAGATGAAGGCGTGGCAGGCTCTGGTTGGCCAGAATGCGCGCGCCAGCTTTTATTCAAATTCTTGGATCCTGTGTTGCGCTGTCTATGCTTTTGTCATGCTCCTCAAAATCTGAGCCCTCTGATTCACTTCCAATCAGATCCAACGTGCCAGATCTCTCACCACACCATGCTCCCTCACAAATTACCACACAGGATCAGTATCCCTTTTAATTTCTATTTTATTTTCTATTTTGTTTTAATTTTCTTTGCAAAATAATTTAAAAATAGTTTTAAAAATCCAAAAAATACACAAAAAATATTTTTAGACTTCTAAAATAATATATTATTTTCTGAAATAAAAATATTTTATTTTTCTTCAAAATTTCAATATTTTACATAATTAATTAGTATATATTTATATATTTGCTTTTTAATTATTCTAACCAATCAAAAAAAATCATAAAAAAAATTGTTCTTCATGTTAAATATTGTTTATATATTATAAACTAATTTTCTACATATTTTGAATAATTTTATCTTTAAGTTTTAATTATTTGTATAATTATTTGCATAATTATGTTTTAATTAACTTAAATCAATTTCAAATCAATTCCAAAAATTCCAAAAAAATTAGTTTTGTTTTAAAATTAATTGACAAATATTTTGTACATATTTTAAACTTAATTTCTAGGTTTAAATATATTTTCATCTTTTTTTCTCCATTTTAATTTAATTAATCATACATTAATTATAATTAAAAGAAACCATAAAAAACCAAAAAACATGCCTTTTATTTTTCTTGCAATTTAAAATTCCTAGATAAATGTATAGGATGTCAAATTCATGTAAATAGGCTAGTTTACATTTCCCGCACAATCGATGTAATAGCGTAGATTTACTTTCCGCACTTTACATTTCCGCACTTTAATTTCCAGCACATATAAACTGCGTGTATGTCAAAGATAAAATTGAACCGTTAGATCACTAACTTCAAAGATAAATATCTGAATCCAATCACAATCACACTTGCACCTCTTCAGGTAATCCTTTTTCACAATCTTCCAAAATCAAAGTCAAAATTCTACTGTTTCGAGTACAAAATCGAACCTTGCTTTTATATCCGATGAAAGGATAGATTTTTAAAGGAAATAGGATAAAGACCTTACAACTCAGGGTAGACCTCCTAGTTTGCTTGCTCAAATCAAAACAAATAAAATTCTCATACACTGTTGATTTTTCAAAACTTTCAAAAAAGACAATACTTTGTATACATCCAAACACGGATCATTACAAAGTTAACGTTCTTTTCAAAACATCTTTCGAAAGATAAACAAGCATTTTGTATACATCCACACACGGATCATTACAAAATTCAATTTACGAAAGTATTTGAAACCACATATGAGCAATTTCAGAGCAATTGAAAAGTGATCGAAAAACAAGTGAGCTAAGCAAACTTAAGAGCCCATGGATAACCATGGATACAAAGGGTGCTAACACCTTCCCTTTGTATAACCTACCCCCTTACCCAGAATTTCTTAAAGGTCTTTTTTCTGTTTCTTTTATAAACCTTTCCTTAATTGGATAAAATAAAAGGTCGGTGGCGACTCTGTGATTTTCAAAAAATGCGAAAGCATTAAGCGACAAAAAAGAGTCAGTTCACGTATCTCTACAGATCAGAGGTATGGCCCGGTATTAAAAAAAATCGGAGGTCCACATAACCCACACGTGGTGTGTTGCACACTAAATAACCAAACACGACATATAATAAGCACTTTTGGCCTTAGGAAAAGAACATTTTATCATCAATGTTGGAACATGCGGTCTTATTGACGAGAAGCAATTGATCAAGTGTTTGATGGAAGGAGAAATCGAGGGTGATGGTTTGGATGTGTTTAAGAATGAGCCTTATGTTGATAAAAATCTTTTTGCAATGGATACTGTTGTTTTATCTCCATATTCAGCTTCTTAAGCTGGCAAAGCTACATTGAAATTGTGTCAACTTGTGGTAGATGATTTAGAAGCTTTCTTCTTAATTAAGCCTTTAATTGCTCCAATGATGTTGGGTTAGTAACTTATACTCTCATAGGATTAGGATAGTATGGTCCTTCTATCATTATTCATGTGCCTATTCCATTCACATCAGAGGTACTTTTATCGACATCATCTAGGCAGGGGGAGCCTCATCGCCTACTAGAAAACTGAATTCTACCATAAAATCCACCAGTACCCGTGATTTGTAGTTTTCTTTGGATATATATTTGACGAAGTACTTATAAAACTCGACAACCCAAGACACCATTCTTCCTACCAGATTTGGTTTCTTGAGGACTTGACAAATGAGATATTTTATCTTTACTGTTAGACAAAGGCAACTTATCTAGAGGGGGTAAATAGATCTCAAGTTAAAAATAAACTTGTAAATGTTTTGTTTTAAAAATTTGTGAGTTATGACAAGCGGAAAACACCCATATCAACTATTGTCTAATCCAAACCGTTATAAAAAATTTGTGCACTTACATTTACCATTATCCGATGTCCTTTAAAATAAGGCCTGAGCTTTCTTAAGGTTACTAACACTATCAATGAGAGCCTTTCAATATTCTAATATCGCACCTCAGTGCGCTTGATCACCTTGCTTATGAATAGACAATTTGCTCCACTCTATTTTTTCCTGGATGAGTACAGAGCTCATCGCCTGGTCAGTAACAAACAAATAAAGATACAAAGGAAAAGCTGCTATCACGTGTATCAATATAGGCAGCGACACTATGAATGCTTTTAATTTTAAGAACTCCTCTTCACACTCTCCCGTCCATTTAAATCTCTCCTTTTTCTTCAGTGTGACAAAGAAGTGGAAAGCCCTGTCACCTACAAAGGAAAGAAAATGAGATAGGATAGCTAGGCCCCATGTTAGTTCTTGAACCTCCTTAACGTTTGAGGGGCTCCTCATATCAATGATGGCTTTACACTTGTATTAGTTCACCTTTATGCTTCTCTTGGTCAACATGAACCCAAATAGTTTTCCCACTTACACGCCAAATGAGCACTTGGTAGAATTCAAACGCATGTTCCAATTCCTAATTGACCCTAGAATATCTTCCAAGTCTGTATCATGAGTTTCCCCTTATGAAGTATTAAATATCATATTGTCATGTAAACCTTTAGGTTATGCCCTATCTATTTTGAGAACACCACATCCATGAGTCTTTGATATGTGGCACATGATTTGGTTGTATCCATAGTAGGAATCCATTTAATGCTATTCAACGGTCACTTTTCTCACTGCCTATAAAAGAGAAGTTCTAGGTGCTGAAGAAATATAACACATGCCAAGAGACCTTACGCTACCAAATTGTTTTACAAGCTTTCACACAAACAACAAAGAAACTTCATCTTCAACCTCAAAAATCTTGTAATATCTTAGTGAGTGTTAGAACTTAATCTTGAGAGAAAAATCACTTGGTGATTATAGCTTATTAAGAAGCACATTAAACTCTTGTAATATTGTTTACTATTTTGTAAAAGGAATTCCTAGAGTGATCAAGTTGTGATCTGTATACTCTAGAAGACTTAGAAGTTGTCTAAGTGGAAAACCATTGTAATCAAGGTTGATTAGTGGATTAAATCCTCAGTGGAGGTAAATCACTCTATAAGGGGTGGACTGGAGTAGTTTGGTTAACAACGAACCAGGATAAAAATAACTGTGTGATTATTTTTTATCTACCATTTTTAGAAACAACCCTTATTCAATCCCCCCTTTCTAAGTATTTTTCACTCTTTCAGACAGCAGTATGCGTAGATGGAAAACTCCAAGTGAATATTTATGTGGGTAATTTGATTACACACATGAAAATTACTGGATGCCGGTTTAATTAAAAAAAATGCCAAGTCTTTGTCCACGTATGCGTCCGTTAATTGGAATTCACGGCAGAGATACATAATAGGGACGAAAAACTTTATAGGGACGATTATTTGAACACAAATATTAGAGGGGCTAAAACCAGATTTTGATATATTTACAAGGACCTATAACATATTTAACCTATAAATATATATATATATATATATATATATATATATATATATATGACTCAATATTTTTTTGTAAAAAGCTGAATCAGTCGAGCCAACCCAAACTGCATAAGTTTGTTTTGGTTTTGTTCAATTTTATTTTTGAGAGCGAATCGAGCCAAACCGAACCACACATTTTTTCTCTTGCGGTTCAGATGATTTTTAGTGTCCAAATCGCCCAAACCGCACCGCGAACACCCCTAGTCGTGACATGTTGCTACGACATTACAGACTGTGTTGTTTCTATTTCTGAAAGATATGTTTCTATTGTTCTAGAAGATTTGTGTTGTCATCTGTGGATCAAGCAGCGCATTGAAGATTGGATTCTCTGAAGATTTAATTCAAAGTTGTAGAGATAAGATAATATCTGATTTTGTTGATAGGATATCAAAATGTTTTGCCTTTTCATTTGAAGATTTGATTAGATATGATTGGATCTTATTTGATTTGCATAAGGTTATAGCCAGATTTAATATCCAAGCCCAAGCGTTGCGCTGGCATAAATTTTTGAGTGATTGTTTATTGTCTATTGTCAATCACTCATGAGCTTTTAAGCATAAAGTGTATTGTGTTTAACTGAAAGTGTATTCTCCTATTTTGGTCTGTTGTTATTATCACTGAGGTGATTGTGGAAGTGAGAGGAGGTTCTCATGTCTAGGAGCTTCCTCGGTAGAAATTGCATAAGGTTGTGATTAGGCGATAAGTTATAAGCTAAGGTTGTTTAGCTTTGAACTAATACTAGCATAGTGGATTTCCTTCTTGACTTGGATGCCCCCATAGTAGGTGAGTTTCACCAACCTGGGTTTGTTGAAGCAGTAAAGCGGTAGCAAAAAAACAAGTATTTATTTAGTTTTATCATATTGTCTCCATAGGTATTAGTGCTATTGAATTGTCGTTCGATAATTTCTCGTGTTAATGAGTTTGGGTTAAAATGGTAAATGCGGGGATTAAACTTATGAACATAAAAAAATTCATTCTTCAGAGAGTAGAGAACTCTCGGGTTTTCATTTCATCTACCCTATCAAATACTTAAACTTACTACCCAGTTGTAATCAACCTGAATCACTCGTCAATATTATCACGTGTCACTCACAGAGAGGTTATCTCTAACGCAAAGCGAGATTTCAACCGTATCACTCGTGGAGATCACAATGTCCACCCGCATGTTACAACATCATAGCATCCACCTTGAAACTCCAACTAAAGCCAAACCCTCAACTTGGAGATATCATTATTGGGGTGAGTATGGTCATATAAATCCTTTTTGTTACAAATTATATTGAGTCCAAAAACCTTCGACTCAGTTTAAGGCTAATCTAGTGAGTAAAAAGAGAAGTTCTAAAGATATGGATGTTAAGCGTATAGCTCATACTTCTTTGAGAGCTTCAACCAGAGAATATTGGTACTCTGAAATTGGATGCTCTAGACATATGACAGGGACTCAGAAGTTGGTGGTGGATAGAAAATCTAAGCCCACATGTTCTATCAGATTTGGTGATGGATCTAAAGGTGAAATTAAAAGAGTTGGAAAATTGGTGTGTGCTAGCTCTCCTAGCCTAGAAGATGTTCTTCTTGTGAAAGGACTAAATGCTAATCTCATCATCATTAGTATGTTATGTGACCAAGGACTGTTAGTTAATTTCTCAAAGTCATAATGTTTAGTCAAAGATGATAAATGAACTATTTTGATTAAGGGTATAAGGTCTAAAGACAACCGTTATCTATGGGAACCTCAAATAACTGCTTATTCTTCCACATGTTAAATAATCAAGGAGGACGAAGTGAAGCTATGACACCAGAAGCTTGGACATCTTCATATCAGAAGAATAAAGGAAATCATATCTGGAGGAGCCATTAAAGGAATGCCAAAATTTAAGATTGAGGAAAGGAAAGGCTACAGTGAGTGTGAGATTAGGAAGCAACCTAATATGTCACACCCAATGTTGCAACATCGGGCCACTTCCAAAGTGCTGGAATTTCTTCATATGGATTTAATGGGACAAATGCAGATAGAGAGATTGGGTGGAAAGAGGTATGTCAATGTGTCTATAAATGATTTTTCTAGGTTTACATGGGTGAACTTTCTTAGAGAAAAATCAGACACCTTTGAGGTCTTCAAAGATTTGTGTCAAAGTATTCAAAAGGAGCAAAATAGTGTGATTGTCAAGATTAGAAGTGACCATGAAAAGGAGTTTGAGAATTCAAAATTCTCTAAATTTTGTGCTTCTGAAGATATCAGTCTTGAATTTTGAGACTATCACCTTCAAATATAATTTTTTTATCATATTTGAACCATGTTAAATCACTTTTAAATATAATTTTTTTTATCATGTTTGAACCATGTTAAATCACTTTCAAATATAATCTATTGACTTGGATAAATTAATAGATGTTGCATTAGGTTGATTCAAATAATTAGACAAATTTTAAATATTTTCAAACATGTAGTTTTTGGTAAATTGTGGCATTTTGACCTGCCGTAACAGCACAAAAACCGCCACAATTTACAACGTTCTAAAACAGTATTTTTAAATTTGAAATTTGAAAAATGCTGCGAACTTTTTAAGTCAAGTCACCGTTTTAACTGACTTAAGAAGTACTGTACAAAATTTTAAATTATATTTTTTTCATGAACCATTGTTATTTTAAACTATTACAACCCTTCATGAAAATATATCAAACTTTACCATGTTTCGTAGAGGTGTTGTGCACTTATAAATACATGAAATTTTAAATTAAAGATTACCTCTTCCATTGCAATTTAACATTATATTTTTCACTCAAATTTTCAAACAAGTGTTCTTAATATTTCATAAAGGCTTTTTCTGCACGTATGTTCATAACATTCTAGAAAATTCATATCATTCTCATAAACACTTGAGCAATATATTATCATTATAAATTGCTTGTTTGGAAGAGAAGATCAATCCTAGTGATTGATATATATTCATCAATTTTATTTACTCAAACAATTTCCAGATTTGGTTGTAATTCCTTGTTGTCCAGGATTGTTGGTGTCATACCACAAAATTTACCCAATATAATTTCCCGTTTTAATTTACTAAGGGCGTTAAAAATTAGGAGCCATAGGGTTTAATATACCTATTATTAAACTCGCTCTCCTATAAAATTCCCTTATAGGTTGATTCAAAATAGGTAGAAGTGTAAATAACACATATTTGTGATCCAACTTGCTTTGGGCCCAATTATCTTTCATCATTTATTAATATTTGATTAGCAAGGTTTTTATATATGTATAATTATTTATTATTTATGGAGTTATTATTCTATTAGTATTGCTTAAGTAATTTAAATTATTATTAATAATTTAGATGTCATTAGTATTATCCTAGGTATTATTATCAATTAACATTATTATTAAGTTAACATAGTTGGTGATTCATTATTAGGTTTTAATTAAGAAAAATAGGTTAATTGGGTCATTATTGGTGTATTGCTGTTTTTGAAAAAAAAACGAGATAATGGTATTTAGGCCTAAAACGAATTTGGATAGGGGAACCGGGTCAAGCCCAATGGACCAGGGGTAGTGGACCGGGTCAAACCGACCCGACCACTATTCATCATCTTCCCCCAAGCGAAACCCTATGCGCAGCCGGCGGCCACCTTCAACACATAAACCCTAGATTTGAGTTCATGCCCAGGCCCACACGTGAGTCAAACAATCAAATCTTCAATCAGATACGAATAACAATCAAAACTCAAATCAAATAACTGAAACTAAATCAAATTTGAACAAACGAAGAATCGAATCTGAATCAATTAAATGAAAATAATATTACAACGCTAAGATGGGAATCAATCAACATTGAATCAAAGAACTTAAATCTAACAATCTAATCTTGCCTAAACTAAAACAAAACCCTAAGTCTATAAATCAACAAAAAGAAAACAGAAGAGGGGTCAGAAAGAAATTGGGAGAAACCCTAAATGCCGCTTGATCCTCAACCTTCGATTACCTGCAAACACGAAAGAAAGAGGTTAGAAGAGGGAGACCGGAATCTGGAGCTTACACGTTCCAGAAATTGAAGGTTTAAGGTAACGATCGCGAACACTTAGCTTAGGATCTTTGCGTTGGCATGTCTGTATGTTGTTTTTTGATCTGAATCGTTAACTGCATGCGAGAATTGACGAATATGGGTTGCGATTAGGGTAGGATTCATAGGTTTCTGGGTTAGGGCTCTTAGTTCTAAGGGTTTCTGGGCTAGGAACGATGAAGATCATGATGATCTTCATCGGAAAACTGGGTAAGGACGGTGGTGTATGGTGGTGCCGATGGCGGTTCACGGTGCCCTTTTGGTTTTTTCTTGGTTTCTCTCGGTGGTGTTGTTTGAGTGAAGAAAAGAGAGTGAGAGAACGAGGGAGAGAAAGAGCGAAGAGAGAGAGAGAGAGAAAGATCTGAAAAAATGAAGAGGAAAGTTGTTTTTTGGTGGTCAACTCTTTCCCCCAACCGTTGGATGATCAGCATGTGGCTTCTTGATAGCCACTTGTTGGCACCAGGACTTTGATCCGGTGCGTTCCTTACCATATACCCTCACCTCAGAGAAAAACATGCAGATCGTTGGATCTAAGCCAGCGGCCATGATCTAGTAATCTACACCATATCCCCGTACACCCTCGTAACACCGGATCTAACGGATCAAACCTTAATGGGCTCAACCTTTTTACTATTCTAACACCCCCTATATTACTATCTCTTAACAAAACACACCCCCTTTCAAAAAATAAAAAAAAAACTTAATAACTTTATGCTAATTGTTTAATTGTTTGTTATTCAATTTAATTTTCTCCCCGAACCGACTATACCTATTTGTCGCATTAGGCGAGAAATAATTTTGATTAACTTAATTTATTTGTTAATAATAATTTAATTGATCCTTTGTCTAATTTTCTCCCCGAACCGATTATACCTATTAGTCGCATTAGGCGAGAAATAATTTGGATCAATTTAATTTATTTATTAACAATGATTTAATTAATATGTTTATTAATAATCCAAATAACTCTAATGTAATTCCCTCCTCGACCCGACTAAATCTATTAGTCGCATTAGACGAGAGATAAAAAATACATAAATTTAAAACACACTTAATTTGCTGCCCGCGACGATCGAATCTATCGATCTGAGTAACCAGCAATGCCCCATTAATCCGTTAGCTATACTGACCAAATCTATTGGTCATCGCATCTAACGGTGACATATCAAATCAGGGTTGTACGCCCAAAACATCTAAAACCTTTTCAAAACTACGGATTTTCATCCCTTTCAATCAGGCAACTCAAAATGCCTTTCAAATCAAATTCAAAACTACGATAGGCCATTCAAAAAGCCTCCAAACCATATCAACTCTAATTCTAAGGCGTACAACCCTGGGCCCGAACTACGTTGGCTCTGATTCTCCCTAAGGAGATACGTAGGCACTTGGATAACCAAGGCGAGTCCCCCTCCCTAAAATCTCAATTTTTCCCCTATTCATTTCCTTAGCTATTAACTCTATAGTTTTGCCATAAGCTTTTACCTTAGCTCAAACCTTAGGAAAGGGTTGAGGGTGCCTAACACCTTCCCTCAACCTCATTATAATAACTTACCCCGATCTCTTAACTGCGTAGGGTTTCCTATTCGCCCTTCAGAATAGGTGGCGACTCTAAAAGTCTAATTTTTAGGGCAGGTTGCTACAGCTGGGAACAAGAGAGTAGAAAGGAAATAATTGTTTTCTTGTTCTACTTGTTTGGTTTGTTCCTTGCTATCCAGGATTGTTGGAAGAAAGAGAGTTGAATTGAAGAGGATCGTTTTCATTTCAACTTGGTTGTATCACAAGAGGATTGTTCTTGTTGATTGTGTTAGAGTCTTGTATAGAAAGACTAGGTGTGTCTTGTCTAAAGATCTAACAATAATAAAATCTCTTACATGTGGTAAGGAGACCGGAGTACTCTTCGATTGTGAGGGGAATCAGGATACATCACCGTGTTTTTTACTTTTCCGCATTTACCGCTTTCACAAATCATAACCAGAAAAGAAAGTAACACATTTCTAAACTCTTGCACCAAACCAGAAAAATAAGAAAACTTGTTTTTAAAAACCGATAAATTTTCAAAGTCCTAATTCACGCTCCCTCTTAGGCGCATTTTTGAACTTGCATATTTTTGTAAATGAGTCACCTTTAATTTGTTTAAAAATTAATCTGAAAATATATTTCCGAAATAAATCCAGAAACATATTATTTGACAAGTGCACAAGGGAATAAGCAGTGGCGGAGCCACGCTATGACTGGGGAAGGCCATGGCCACCTCCATCATATATTTTTCGTTTTAGAATTCATATACTAAAAGACTAGCAGTTGGACAGGATACTCTAAATGTTTATGACTTGCTATTATAATATTAAGTTAATTAACAAACATGCAATGTATAGTGGTTCTAAAAATTGGAAGAGTAGCAATAGCGTGTAGGACAATTAGAGTAGAGGTGTCAATTTAAGGGGCCAATTAATTTGGGCCCTAGCCCCTGTAATAAGAGGGCCTAAAATAATTTTAAAATAGTAAGTCCTCAAATACATAGGGCCCAATGTTAGAAGGCCCGTTGATCACGTTAAAGGGAGCATAAAAAGCTACAATTTGAGGTAAACATCTCTCATTTCATCCCCTATTTCATTATATTGTTGCTGATTTCTGTGATGAAAACTCCGTCAGTTCGGAAGTTCATTTCCGAAATAAGTCACCTAACAGATTTCAGAAATTTACTTCCGAAATAATGCTTGGCAGTATTAAAAAAAATAGTTTTGACCATTTTTGCTAATTTTTGCATATGTTAGGTATGGTGCATTCGACAATGGAAATAGTAGACATAAAGCTTTTGTCGTTTTGAATTGCGAGAGGGGTGTTAAAACACGAAGACACGGGATCGAGAAAGTGTGGGTGTTCGTTTAAGTTGTGCGTGACTCGGAGGATTGATGATTTGTGGCGTTTAAGCGTCATTTGTGGAATTCATAATCATGCCTTGGATGCCAAGCAACACGGGCATCCAACGGCGTGTCGGTTGTCCCGCGAAGAGAAGAATGTTATTTCGGATTTATCGATAATCAAAGTGGCGCCGAGAAACATACTTGCCGACTTGAAGCAAAAAAAACCAGATAGCGATTTTAGATCTAAGCGCCACCGATTGGTTCGGCGAATTTTAGTTTTAACCGGACCATTTTTTTTTGTAATGACCGGTGTGTGTCATTTTTTGTATGTATTGTTGTTTAACATGTAAAATCAAACCGATTCAATAAATATATAATATATTATGTGTATTTGTTATGGTTATCTCAAAACAGAATGCAATGCACAAAATTTATTTCGGAAGTTCATTTCCAAAACATCCACTGAATGCAAGATAAGGTTTGTTGGGTCATTATTACTTCAATAAGTCTATAAATACAACACAATCTTTTTCATCCTCATCACACCACAAAACACCAATGACACAAACCTACCCCCACCTAGCATTCGTCTACTTCACCAGTGGCTACCCGATGCTGTTCCAATTCCGCTTCTCGCGCGACACGCCGTTTGCGGAATTGATAACGTCGCTCAACATGCTATTGCAATATCCGGAAAATCGGAAGGTTGTCAAGCTTGAGTACCGCTCGCCATCGCTAAACGACGAGGGAGACGTTCAATTCACCCCATTTGAAGTCAAGAACGATGAAGATTTAGCGGTTTTATGGACAACTTTCGACCGATTTTCTTCGAAGGGTCCGATAGAGTTGGATGCGAAACTTCAAAGATCGGGGGCCGACGTTATCAAAATCTTGACTCATTCTCACCTACCCGTTTTGAGGATTTCTACCTCTTCAATGGGGAAAAAAATACATTATGCAAAGGGCCTAAAATTTGAGGGTCCAATATAAATCTCAATAATTAGGGATTCAATATAATAGAGCTTTAATGGAGTCAAATAATTAAGGCTTTTAATTATAGGGCTTGTTTGACAGCTCTAAATCATACTAACATGCATTCTAATGGTTCTAAAAATTGGAAGAGTAGCGTGTAGGACAATTAGAGTAGTATGTAGATTCAATCATTTCGTGAATAGTTACTACTTATAAAATTATAAAAGGAAAAATGGTATTTTTTTTAACAAACCTCACCATAAAAAGAAATTTAATTATAATACACCATTTTTTATATCTCAATTCCGTGATTGAAATTTACAAAAATATATATAACCATAATATAATACTAAAGTTCATTCTTAATAAATTAATAAGTGACACAATTTTAAAATTTTATTATATAGTAGGATTTAGATGTTATTATCTTAAAAAAATATGAGTAATGCTATTCATACACCACTTTCTACACCAAATACTTACACCCAACACTTTTCACTGTATTTATACGGTGAATAGTGTTTTTTAAATAAAAATATATATTTTATGAACAGTAAAATATTATTATAATAATAAATAATTTTTTATTTTTTTAAATTTGTCTCATTAACCAACTTTATAACTTCATTAACCAACAATTTACATTGCATTAACCAAATTTGGTGACTACTGTAAAGTACTGTTCATGGGTGTGAGAATAACATTATTCAAATTTGGTTAATGCAGTGTAAAAATTTGGTTAATACAATAATGAAGTTGGTTAATGCAACATCCAGGTATTAAAAATAATTTTTAGCAGTCATCAAACTTGGTTAATACAGTGTAAAAACTTGGTTAATACAGTAATGAAGTTGGTTAATGCAAAATCCAGGTATTAAAAATAATTTTTAACAGTCATCAAACTTGGTTAATACAGTGTAAAAATTTGGTTAATGCAATATTGAACTTGGTTAATGCACGTTTGTACATGAACAGTGTCGTCAGTAATTTTAAAAATAAAAAATATTTTTTATAAATATTATTATTTTATTTTAAAAACACTGTTCACCGTATAAATACGGTGAACAATGTTTGGTGTAAGTATTGGGTGTAGGAATTGAGTGTAAGAGTAGCATTACTCAAAAAATATATATTAAGTTACAACAGAACATTAGAAAAGTTAGAATAACATTAATTATTGAGCATGTTAACTTTTTTATGTTCATTATCTTTTAAGAATAATGTTATACTATAATTTCAGTGATCAAGGAGAAACATAATTAAAATTGGCTTAATTGCAATTTTAGTCTCCTATTTTATCTTTTTCTTGATTTTGATCTCTCTATTTTAAAAACCATTATTTTAGACTTCTTTTTAAGTTTTCTGTGCAATTTTCGTCCCCCTATTTTGCTTTTTTCTGCAAAATTAGTCCCTATTTCTGTCTCTTTTTCAACAGAAAATTCAGAAGGGGACCAAAATCGTGGTTTTAAAAATGAAGGGACCAAAATTGAAAAAAAGACAAAATGGAGGGACCAAAGTTGCAATTAAGCCATTAAAATTTTATTTATTAACTTTAACCTTATTATAACTTAAATATTTAACTTAATATTTTCTTTTGTCATATATGTTAGTTTTAAGTTCATTTTAATCTTTTAATTTTTTAAAATAGATTTTTGATTCAAAACTTTTAAGAGTTTTGAATAAACTAGGCTTAATTGCAATTTTAGTCCTTTAATTTTGTCTTTTTCTTGATTTTGATCTATCTATTTTAAAAACCACTATTTTAGTCCATTTTTTAAGTTTTCTGTGCAATTTTCGTCCCTCTATTTTGTTTTTTTCTGCAAAATTAGTCTCTATTTTGTCTTATTTCAACAGAAAATTCAAGAGGGAGACCAAAATCGTGGTTTTAAAAATGGGGGGACTAAAATAAAAAAAAAACACAAAATAGAGGGACCAAAATTGCAATTAAGCCTAAAAACTATTACATTGATATTTTAATTTTTCAAGACGTATCATCTTAATTTTTTTCGTCTATTTAACGACAAAAAAAAAAATTAAACATATTGAAAAGTGGACCAATACGAAATTCAAGAGTGGCTCTCTTTTGGATCATTTTATTCTTTTGTTGAAAAGGAGTGGAATGACATAAAGGTGGAAGGAAGAGGAAACTATGCTTTGAAAGAAAAACTTTTTCGCTTAAAAGGAAGACTAAAATGGTGGAATAAGGAGGTTTTTGGTAAGATTGATTTGGAGGTGGAGGAAGGAGTGAGAGACATTAATTATGGGGACGAAAGGTTGGAAGTTGAAGGGGAAGATCTTCATCCCGAAATTTTAAAGGATAGCACGGAAGCTACTAGTAGATTTTGGTCAAGGTTGAGAATTAAAGAGAACATGCTCGTTCAAAAATCTAGAATGAGATGGCTTAATGAGGGGGATTCTAATAGTGGTTTTTTTCATAAAGTTATGAAGGAGAAAAGAAGTCGTAATCACATAGGGCCTATCAACTCTAGTAGAGGAGTGTTGGATTCGGTGGAGGGAATAAAGGAGGTGGTGTTTCAACATTTTTCTAGAAAATTCGGTGGAATTAATGTTGGTTCCACTAGTCTTGAAGGGATTTCTTTTGATATGATTAGTGAGGATGAGAAAGATTGGCTTGAGAGACCTTTCCAAGAGGAAGAAATAATGGAATGTTAGAACAAGATTTGTTCTGATCAATTATCTTAGTTTTGATGATGACAATAATATGAATTTTGCTTAAGATAATATGGTACTCTAATCCAATGCAATTTCCCTTTCAGGAAATATATATAAAGAGTACGCATAATTCAGCGCTCAGAAGCTTTGTCTCAAAGGGTTCAGCATGCAACATCAGAACATGGTCTGGCAAGACATCAGAAGATGGTCGAAGCAGAATCAGAACATGGGTCTATGGAAGCATCAGAAGAACATGAGATCAGAAGCACTGAAGCTCAGAAGATGGTATCACGCTCAGAAGCACTTCAAGGTCAGAAGATCAGAAGATGCTATGCACCAAGCTGTTTGACTCTGATGATATTCAAACGTTGTATTCACAAACATCAGATCAGAAGAAAGTACAAGTGGCAAGCTACGCTGACTGACAAAAGGAACGTTAAAAGCTACTAAAGGCTACGTCAGTAGACACAGCGTGAACAAGGCTCGAGGTAGTTGACAAAAGCGTATAACATTAAATGCGATGCTGTACGGAACACGCAAAGCATTAAATGCATTCAACGGTCATCTTCTCCAACGCCTATAAATATGAAGTTCTGATGAGAAGCAAGGTTAACGATTCTGCACCAAAACAACTTATATCAAACTTGCTGAAACGCTGTTCAAATCTAAACTCAGAATCTTCATCTTCATCAAAGCTCACTACATTGCTGTTGTAATATTTTAGTGAGATTAAGCTTAAACGATTAAGAGAAATATCACAGTTGTGATTATCGCTTTTAAGAAGCATTTGTAATACTCTTGAATTGATTACATTAAGTTGTAAGGAACTAGAGTGATCGTGTTGATCAGAATACTCTAGGAAGTCTTAGGAGTGAACTAAGCAAGTTGTAACTAGAGTGATCGTGTTGATCAGTAGACTCTAGAAAAGTCTTAGAGGGTATTTAAGCAGTTGTTCCTGGAGTGATCAGTGTGTGATCAGAAGACTCTGGAAGACTTAGTTGCGGACTAAGTGGAAAACCATTGTAATCCGTGCGATTAGTGGATTAAATCCTCAGTTGAGGTAAATCATCTCTGCGGGGGTGGACTGGAGTAGTTTAGTTAACAACGAACCAGGATAAAAATAACTGTGCAATTTATTTTTATCTGTCAAGTTTTTAAAGCTACACTTATTCAAACCCCCCCTTTCTAAGTGTTTTTCTACCCTTCAATTGGTATCAGAGCCTGGTTCTAAGGTGCAAGCACTTAACCGTGTTTAGAAAAGATTCAGGAAGAGAAAAACGCTTCAGTAAAAGATGGTTGATGAAAGTGAAAAGACTACACCTACACCTGCATCTACATCTGGCTCTGCTGAGCAATACAACGGTAACAATGGTTATACTAGACCGCCGGTATTTGATGGTGAAAACTTTGAATACTGGAAAGATAAACTGGAAAGTTACTTTCTGGGTCTAGATGGTGATCTATGGGATCTTCTGATGGATGGTTACAAACATCCTGTAAATGCCAGAGGCGTAAAGCTAACAAGGCAAGAAATGGATGATGATCAGAAAAAGCTTTTCAGGAATCATCATAAATGCAGAACTGTTTTGCTTAATGCTATCTCTCATGCTGAGTATGAGAAGATATCTAACAGGGAAACGGCCTATGACATATATGAGTCCTTGAAAATGACTCATGAAGGAAATGCTCAAGTCAAGGAGACTAAAGCTCTAGCTTTAATCCAGAAGTATGAAGCCTTCAAGATGGAGGATGATGAAGACATTGAAAAGATGTTTTCAAGATTTCAAACTCTTACTGCTGGATTGAGAGTTCTTGACAAGGGATACACCAAGGCTGATCACGTAAAGAAGATCATCAGAAGCTTACCCAGAAGATGGGGTCCTATGGTGACTGCATTCAAGATCGCAAAGAATCTGAATGAAGTTTCTCTGGAAGAGCTTATCAGTGCCTTGAGAAGTCATGAAATAGAGCTGGACGCAAATGAGCCTCAAAAGAAAGGTAAGTCTATTGCATTAAAATCTAATATCAAGAAATGCTCTAACGCTTTTCAGGCCAGAGAAGAAGATCCTGAAGAATCAGAATCTGAAGAAGAAGATGAACTGTCCCTGATCTCCAGAAGGCTAAATCAACTCTGGAAGACCAAGCAAAGGAAGTTCAGAGGCTTCAGAAGTTCAAAGAAATTTGAACGTGGAGAATCTTCTGATGATAGAAGATTTGACAAGAAGAAGGTCATGTGCTATGAATGCAATGAGCCTGGACACTACAAGAATGAATGTCCAAATCTTCAGAAGGAAAATCCCAAGAAGAAGTTTCATAAGAAGAAAAGTCTTATGGCAACCTGGGATGAGTCAGAAGATGATTCTGAAGACGAGCAGGCCAACTGTGCGCTGATGGCGACAGAAGATGACGGATCAGAATCTACATCAGAATCAGATTCTGAAGAGGTATTTTCTGAACTTACTAGAGATGAGTTAGTTTCCGGTCTAACTGAACTTCTGGAACTCAAGTCTCAGATTAGTCTCAAATACAAAAAGCTGAAAAAGCAATTTGAATTTGAAACAAAGAAGCTTGAGTTGGAGAATTTTGAATTAAAAGAAAAACTTTTAAAATTATCCAATAATGTTGGATCTCCTTCTGATTCAGAACAATCCACTCCTAGTCTAAACCATATTCTGAAAGAATATGATTTAAGTTTCAGGAAGTTCTTATCTAGAAGTATTGGCAGAAGTCAGCTAGCTTCTATGATATATGCTGTGTCTGGAAACAAAAGAGTAGGCATTGGTTTTGAGGGTAAAACCCCATACAAACTTGAACCTGTTGATGAAATGAAAATCACATACAAGCCATTGTATGATCAGTTCAAGTATGGCCACTCCCATGATATTAGGCACACTTCACATGCTCAAAGTTTTCACATAACACACACCAAAAAGCATGTGACACAACCTAGGAAATATCATGAAACTCACATTAAGAATTATCATGCTGTTTCTCCTTCTGCTTACAATGTTAAACCTAAGTTCAATCAGAACTTGAGGAAGACTAACAAGAAAGGACCCAAGAAAATGTGGGTACCAAAGAAAAAGACTATTTCTTTTGCAGATTCTCTTGGTGACAAAGAAGATAAAAGTCAACATGACATGTCTCCTGGACTCAAGTTGATCTCAACACTTGAAGGGAAGAAAGATTGTCTTCCAAGTTCTGGTTCTTAAATCTGTTGAAGAAACTATGTTTGTAGGAATTCAGAAAAGAAGTTTATTAGTCTTGGAACCATCTGTTTTGGTTGCCTCTAAAGCATTGATGTTTCATTCTTGATTATTCTGAATGCTCTAAATGCTACAGAATATACAACATTGAAACATTGATTGTGGACGAATCAATAAACATCTGTTTTGATGATAAACTTGTTTCTGATGAAACAAAGAAGCTTAAGAATTTCTGCAGATACAGTTTTTGTCTTATCAGAAGCTGCAGAACAAAGAAGTGAACCTCCAGAAGCTGTGTATATCAGAAGTAATGGATCAGAAGATCATTCAGATTTATATCAGCACACTTCAGAAGGAGTGTTTCCAGAAGAGAAAGTAGATCAGATCAGAAGCAGTAATCAGAATCTGAAGACGTAAAGTCTATTCTGAAATTTACAGCTGTCATCTATTATCTGATGGTGAACACGTATCTGTACGGTTAGTACAAAGCGTGCAGTTGAAAAGACGCCGACCTAGGTAACTGTTTTAAATCATTTCATTTATCACGTTCTCTCTCCTCACGTCACTCATCATTTAATAAAATTGATTTCCTTTGATTCTGGAACTGTTCAATTTATATTTCTTATTGTTTTTTTTTTCTTTTCAAATCCGTCTCTATATATTCTTTTCAAATCGTATCTGACATCTTTTTCGCTCCCTTGTCTCTCTCTCTCCTTGCATTCCCTCGTTTGAAAAGTTCTTAGCCGTTTTCTAAAAACCCTAATCGAAAACCCAGTTCGCTTCTCTTGCTCGTTTTTGGTCATTCTGCTCCAATGGCTGCCTTCTCATCCCAAAATGCTGAGTTATCTGTTCCTCATCATCTCCAAGAAGAAACGTTGCAACTTACTCCTGTTGTTGCATGCTCTATTCCCAAGAACAAATTAGAAGTTCTATGTGAACTTATTGTTGACTTTGACAACCTTGAAGAACATGGATTTAATCTTAAAGAAGACATCATCTTTCAAGGATGGACCTCGTTGTTTGCTGAGTTCGTTGGCCCAGTTTATCCAGATCTTGTCAAGGAGTTCTGGGCACATGCTGTGGTTGCTCCAAAATCAATACTTTCCTTCGTCCATGGAAAGTTTGTTGTTATTACTGAAAACATCCTAAGAGTGATGTTTGATTTGAAGAACGCGGAAGGAGCTTTTGAAATCGATAAAAGGGAAGATTGGGAAGATGTTCTATCCACTCTCTATTCAAATATCAAGAAAACAAAACACGTCAAGGAGTTGAGAGATATCTACAAAATCTGGACAAAGATCATTCTTGGGTGCTTCTACCATAGGAAAGCGACACATGCCGCTGACTTCATAAATAATGAGCAAAAATATATTCTTTATTGCATTGCCACTCAGAAGAAGGTTGATGTGGTTTACATTATCTTCAACCATATGTGGAAAGCAGTAAAGGATTCCAGAAACGCTTTCAGAAAAGAAAATGGTGGAACAATCATTCCTTTTGGTAGAATCATTACAAACCTTCTGGTGCATTCCAAGATTGTTGAGAGTCTGGAATCTGAAGGTATTGTGAAAGACCTTGCTGTCACATCTGGGGCTTGTCTGAACGCATTCACTTTAAAGAGGATGAACGTGATTAAGGCTATCATTAAGACTCCTCAACCTCTTGCTGGAACAACAATCAGAAGAGAGCCAGTTCTAGCTGAATTCAAAACCTTCTTCAATAGTGAGGTACCACAAGTCAGAACTAAGTATCTGAAATCACAAAAAGAGGATAAGAGTCTTAAAGATCAAGACAAAGGTGCTCCTATTAAAGTGAATCGTAAGAAGGAGGAAAGGACCAAAAGAAAGTTTGATCATCCTGCTGCTATCACCAATAAAGAAGTAATCCCAGAAGAAGTCATTGCAAAGGTTGCTAAGGCTGTCTCTGCTGATTTTGAGAAGAAAAAGAAGGAAGCTGAGAAAAAGAAGAAGAAGTCAAATAACGATGCTGAGATTGTTGAAGTTGTTGAGAAGAAGAAAATCAGAAAAAGGAAGATGATCATTCAAAGCTCAGATGAAGAAAATGCTGCTCAAGAGGCTGAGAATCAACCAGAAGTTCTGGCTTATGTCAGAAGGAAAGAAATCGCTAGCGGCAAAGCAAAGGTTATTGAAGAGCGAAGAGTAAGAAGCAGAAAAAGACTGAGGATGTGACCAAAGCTTTTCTGAGAGGTTCCAAAGGTATATGCATTTCTGAACCTAATTCTGTTCCTGCTGTTTGTTCAGAAGCTGCACCAATAGAGATTGTCCCTACACCTGAACCAGAAAAAGCCACATCAGAATCACCTGTTTTTGTCCATGTTCTTAAACCTACATCTTCTCCTTTAACTATTCCTTCCTCTCCACCTACCATAAATCCTGTTCTGGATATACCACCCCTTCAAACTCTCCTTCCATCTCAACCTTCTCTCAACGCCACTCGTGAACATACTCCCTCCACCTCTCAAAACAATCCTTGTGATTCTCCTTTTCCAACCTCTGCATCACATGAGCAGCTGCTCCGTGATTGCAACTACACTCCCAAGCCTCGTCCTGAAGCTGAAGTGGTAGTGTTAGATTCTGATACTGAAGCAGAATCTTCTTATAGATTGGATAGAGAACCTCATCCGTACTTCACTTCCAAACCTGCCTTTTCAAAAACCCAAATAAAATCCCGCCCCGTATATCCTATTGGTGTAGTTTTTGAAAACATAAAGAGGAATCTCAGAAGTACCTTTGATACTCTCAGACTCGCTGAAAGTTCTGGATTGAATGATGTTGCTATGCGGAACTTCTGGAGGATCTTTCGCAGAGAATCAGATGCTCTGTTTTTAGAACTTCAGGAAGCCTGTGTAGCTGCTGCCCCACGGCCTCGTGGAATTCTGAGGAATTATGAAGACTTCTGGTTTGCTCGTCTCAAAGGAAGATATCTTTTGGAAGAGAAGCCCTTCTTGGATGAGATGGAACAATTAAGACTCGCTGCTGCATTGGAAGCAAATCCTTGCAGGGAGATTGTGGTTTGGATACCTCAATATCCTGTTCTGCTCGGAGATTTCAAGACTCTCTTTGACTATCTGAGGGAAAACCCGTCTGAGAAAGATCCAAACTTGGTCATTCCAGAAGTTGTTGACCCACCAGTAGTTGAAGGTCCTTCTGCTCCCAGGAATCTAGCTGCCATTCTTCAGGCACTTGAGAATGGAGACTCGGAAATTCCTGCTGCAGAATATGGAGATGCTTCTATGCAAGAAGCAGATGCTGAAGATCATGTTGCTAAAACTGTCCCTGTTGAGGAAATTCCTGCAAATGATCTATCTATGGAAGCTGCAGATCAACATGCCATTCCTGTGGTTGAAAGCGGTGAAGCTTCTTCTGGTGAATCTTCTCGTCTTGCAAGGACTCTAGAAGAAATTCAGAAGAGACAGGATGAGCAAAGCTCACTCAATGATCAGTATAGCGCTTTCATGGTGAGGCAAGAAGGACACAACAATATGGTTCAAGAGATGCTGACCAAGATCTTGTCAAGACTCGGGCCATCTTAGATTGAGTCTGTGTTGTTTCTTTCTTCTCGTTGCATCTGTCTTTGTGCATCTGATCTTTCTTATCTTCATGTACTTCTGTACCTGCTGGTTGAACTTCAATGAAATCATCTTCTTCCTTCGTGTGTTTCGTTTTGTTTGTCTCTGAATCTTTTTTGCTTTTTGATGATATGACAAAAAAGGGGGAGAAAGATAAATGATAAATGATTTGATTAAATCTATCAGTTGCTGGGTAAAGCTCCCACACATTCACTAACAAGAACTGCAAGTTCTATATGGTTTAAGTGTTTTGCAGGTATAAAGAAGTGAAGAGAATCTTCAAAGCAAACACAAGAAGCAAAACCATGGAAACTGAAGCAAGCTGAGTGCTGTCAAGCTTCAGAAATCAGAAGCAAGAAAGAAGAATGAATCAGAAGCACTGATAATAGAATTTGATCTATATTTGTCTATTTATTCTGACAAAATTCTATTTGCTCTGATACATATAATGTTATGGCTCTGATACATTATTTGCTCTGATACATTATTTCAGCCTATATGGCTCTGATTCATATAATGTGTTCAAACATACATTTTATGTTCTAACTCGTTCATGCTGACTTTTGTCGTTTAGTTTTTGTTCTGTAACATTTCAGGATGTAGAGATGCTCAGATGATGCTCTGGTACATTCAACAATGTTCTGATACAAATCTAGCATGAAGTGATGTTGGTAGAAATTCAAAGCTCTGAAGCTATCCGAGGGAAGCAGAAATCAGAAGCTGCGAATGTTCTAAAGATCCAGAAAACTCAAGTTCTGAAGCTGTCCTGAATGGAAGCAGAAATCAGAAGCTGTGAATGTTCAGAAGATCAAAGAAATTCAAGTTCTGAAGCTGTCCTGAATGGAAGCAGAAATCAGAAGCTGTGAATGTTCAGAAGATCAAAGAAATTCAAGTTCTGAAGCTGTCCTAGATGGAAGCAGGAATCAGAAGCTGTGAGTGTTCTAGGGATCTAAGGAAATTCTAGTTCTGAAGCTGTCCTATGGAAGCAGAAGTCAGAAGCTATGAATTCTCTGAAGACAAGAAGCTTATATGATCGTCTCTACCGAAATAATCAGGGAAGTCTTTTATTAAAGTTCTTCGAGTATTTATTTCAGGGGGAGATTATTTATCTCAGGGGGAGATTGTTAATCTCAGGGGGAGACATATTCATATGCTTATGCTATAGCTGTGTAATTTGTCTTTTGCCGTCTATTCTTTCTGATCGCAAATTCATATCATTTATATATGTTTTTGTCATCATCAAAAAGGGGGAGATTGTTAGAACAAGATTTGTTCTGATCAATTATCTTAGTTTTGATGATAACAATAATATGAATTTTGCTTAAGATAATATGGTACTCTAATCCAATGCAATTTCCCTTTCAGGAAATATATATAAAGAGTACGCATAATTCAGCGCTCAGAAGCTTTGTCTCAAAGGGTTCAGCATGCAACATCAGAACATGGTCTGGCAAGACATCAGAAGATGGTCGAAGCAGAATCAGAACATGGGTCTATGGAAGCATCAGAAGAACATGAGATCAGAAGCACTGAAGCTCAGAAGATGGTATCACGCTCAGAAGCACTTCAAGGTCAGAAGATCAGAAGATGCTATGCACCAAGCTGTTTGACTCTGATGATATTCAAACGTTGTATTCACAAACATCAGATCAGAAGAAAGTACAAGTGGCAAGCTACGCTGACTGACAAAAGGAACGTTAAAAGCTACTAAAGGCTACGTCAGTAGACACAGCGTGAACAAGGCTCGAGGTAGTTGACAAAAGCGTATAACATTAAATGCGATGCTGTACGGAACACGCAAAGCATTAAATGCATTCAACGGTCATCTTCTCCAACGCCTATAAATATGAAGTTCTGATGAGAAGCAAGGTTAACGATTCTGCACCAAAACAACTTATATCAAACTTGCTGAAACGCTGTTCAAATCTAAACTCAGAATCTTCATCTTCATCAAAGCTCACTACATTGCTGTTGTAATATTTTAGTGAGATTAAGCTTAAACGATTAAGAGAAATATCACAGTTGTGATTATCGCTTTTAAGAAGCATTTGTAATACTCTTGAATTGATTACATTAAGTTGTAAGGAACTAGAGTGATCGTGTTGATCAGAATACTCTAGGAAGTCTTAGGAGTGAACTAAGCAAGTTGTAACTAGAGTGATCGTGTTGATCAGTAGACTCTAGAAAAGTCTTAGAGGGTATCTAAGCAGTTGTTCCTGGAGTGATCAGTGTGTGATCAGAAGACTCTGGAAGACTTAGTTGCGGACTAAGTGGAAAACCATTGTAATCCGTGCGATTAGTGGATTAAATCCTCAGTTGAGGTAAATCATCTCTGCGGGGGTGGACTGGAGTAGTTTAGTTAACAACGAACCAGGATAAAAATAACTGTGCAATTTATTTTTATCTGTCAAGTTTTTAAAGCTACACTTATTCAAACCCCCCCTTTCTAAGTGTTTTTCTACCCTTCATGGAAGCGGTTGGGAATTGTGGCGGTTCCAAGAGTACGGGGCCGGACGGTTACTCTTTTCTTTTTATAAAAAAATGTTGGCCGATTTTGAGAAGCGATTTTTTGAAGTATTTTGACCACGTGTTCAAAGGAGGCGAATTGACTAAGGTAATTACTTCTTCTTTCTTAGCTTTGATTCCGAAGGGTTCTAATCCGTTATGTTTGGACGACTATAGGCCCATATGTTTAAGGGGTTGTATGTATAAAATCGTGTCCAAAATGTTAGCGTGTAGGTTGAAATTTTTTTTGAATTCGATAGTTTCGCATTGTCAAAGTGCTTTTGTTCCGGGTAGACAATTACTCGATGGAGTTTTAATGGCCAATGAAGTGGTAGATTATGCTAGAAAGGAGGGGGGCTCTTGTTTACTTTTTAAAGTAGACTTTGAAAAAGCTTACGATAAGGTATCATGGGACTTTCTTCGGTTTCTTTTAGTTAAGATGGGTTTTGGAGATAAATGGAGGAAGTGGATGGAGCTATTGGTGTTCAAAAGCGACATGTCGGTGATGGTTAATGGGAGTCCAACAAAGGAATTTGTTGTTAATAGAGGTTTAAGACAAGGTGATCCATTATCCCCTTTTCTTTTTGTCTTGGTGGCGGAGGCTCTCACGAGACTTGTTAGAAAATCTATTGAAATAGGTGAATTTGAGTTTTTTGATATTAATAGAAGGTGTGGGGTGGATATTCTTCAATTTGCGGACGACACTTTATTGGTTGGAAAGGGGTCTTGGAAACATGTCAAGGCCTTTAAGATTGTTTCGAGATCTTTCGAACTTGTAACGGGCCTTGGTATTAACTTTCACAAAAGCAAATTGATCGGTATTAATGTGTCTCCTCTTTTTTTGGAAGCCGCGGCTTACTTTCTTTCGTGCAAGATTGAAAGTAGTAACTTTCTTTTTCTTGGAATCCCGATCGGAAGCAATCCTAGGAAGGAAGCCACTTGGACATCTTTAGTGGAGAAAATGAAAAGGAGATTAGCGGGATGGAAGAATAGAATGCTTAATCTTGGAGGTAGGATTACTCTTTTAAAGTCTATTTTGAGTTCTTTAGCTATTTTCACTTTGTCTTTTTACAAGATGCCGGCAAGAGTAGTTAAAGTGGTAACGACAATTCAAAGCAATTTTTTATGGGGAGGAGGGGTGGATAAACGGAATATTCATTGGGTTGGTTGGAAAGGTGTGACTCTTCCTCAAGAGAAAGGCGGATTGGGAATAAAAAATATAGCCGAATTTAATTTGGCTCTCTTGAACAAGTGGAGATGGAGGATAGTTCAAGGTCATAAATCTTTATGGTGAGATGTGTTGAGGGCCCGCTATGGTGATTTGTGTTTGCAATTGTTTTGTGAGGGAGATTCTTACAAATGTGCTTCTTCTTCTCTTTGGTGGAGAGATATTTTGAAGGTTAGTATTGTTTCTTCTAATTCTTTGCATATTGATCCCATTGTAGCGAATTGTAAGTTCAAGGTGGGAAATGGTTTTAATACTCCTTTTTGGGAATCTTGTTGGTGGAATAATTGTTTTTTAAAGGAGGTTTTTCCGGATCTATTTTTGGCTTCTTCTTTAAAAAAGGTTTCGGTAGCGGTTATGGGAGGGTGGTTTGATGGGGTTTGGAAGTGGGGAGATCTTGGCATCTCGGTTGTTGGAAGGGATGCGGATTTCTTACACTCCCTCTCGGAGTTGAAGGAGATTTTGGTTAATTTCGGTAGCTTGAGTGATTCGAAGGATGAGGTAGATTGGCTGTTGGACTTGAATTATGGTTATTCAGTTTCCTCTTGTTATAGCTTTTATGCTTCTAGGCGTATTTCTTATGGTCCTCCGGTTAAGTGTGAAGAGGCTTTCAATTTGTTATGGAAAGCGGATGTCCCCTTTAAGATAAAGGCGTTTGGTTGGAGGCTTTTTTTGAATAGGTTACCGACTAAAGACCTATTGGTGGTTAGAGGCATTAATTTTAATCATGATAATTTAATGTGTGTTTTTTGTGATTCTCATGTCGAAGAGGCGGACCATTTATTTTCTAAATGTTATGTGATTAAATTGGTTTGGAAAGAAATTGCTTCGTGGGTGGATTTTTCGGGTTGGTCGGAGGAAGAGTGTATCCCGTTTTTTGTGGAATGACATTCTTTGAGCCGTAGTAAAAAGATTAAAAGCGGCAAATTGGGGGTGTTTTGGTTAGCCACAACTTGGATCATATGGATGACAAGGAATGGTTTTTGTTTTAGGAATGATGTGTGGAACATAAACAATATGGTTTGGAGCATCAAGTTTTTGGTTTGGAGGTGGTCCTCTTACGGCAATATTACTTATCCCAATTGTAGTTTTTACGATTTTTACAAAGACCCTTGGTCCTATTTATCGTAATTGTAATTGGTTGTAATATTGTTTTTTGTTGGCTTTGGGTCGTTTTTGTATACGGGTTGGAGAACCCCTAGTTCTCCCTTCAATATATCCCTTGCTAAAAAAAAAAACGAAATTTTATTAAATTATGATATCAAAATGAATAACGAGGTTAACCAGAGTATTAAAATTAAATATTTTGAATATTATAATTTATATATTTATTTGGCTTATTTTTCTATGGCCACCCCAAAAATATTTCTTTAGCTCCACCGCTGGAAATAAGTTGCTTTAGTTTTAACTTGGTAACATACCAATTGATATATGTTTTGGTAGAGATCCATTTTAAGGCATTACAGAGGTTACCAAACACATCATAATTGCGTGAATATGTTAACTTAAGCAACTACATTTGTTGTATTGCAATGACTATCTTAACTCACCTTCCATTATTGCTATCAGAGAAAAATTAACTTCATGCAGTTAAGGTTGCAATGCATTCATATAAGTGGGATATCAGGGACCAAATTGAAAGGTGTGAAGGGGTTGTCCATTTAGAAACAAGATTGCTTATGCCTAGTCTCTCCTCCGAAATTATACTTCTAGACTATTATTTTGACAAAATAAAGACGTGACTCACTAACGAATGTTGTGTATTTGACCATTTGTGATGCGTATGAAAATATACTTCCGATTTTTTAGAAGAACAGTTTCGATTTTCATTTGGATAACTCTTCACCATTAAGGGTGGAAAAGCAACCCCTAGAAGTCTTGGTCTCAAAGAACTTGTCCTCTCTGGCCCATTCAAAGCTTACATGCAAGAAGAATATACCTACAAATAAATCAAACAATGGGTAGAAATCCTCAAAACATAACTACTAATAAATGACTAAACTATGTCGATCAAACAACACACATCATAAAACACCATATTTTAGTCCAGAGCATCCTTATTTAAACAACTAGAGATTCAACTTTTTTTTGCTTTATTAAGACTTGGGTAAACGTAAAGCGCATGAAGCCAAACTCCAAACGATGATAACTACAAGTACAAATGTTGCGCAAGCCTTGGACGAGGATGGGCCAAAAGAGGCACTTCTCTTTGCAATGTTAGCCCATATGCTTCATCCATGTTGAGTTTTTCCGGCAATAACCCATTCTCTAACTCCCAATCATATGCTTGAACCAAAGTCGCTGTGAGAAGTTGAACCATCCTAAGTCCAAGACTCATACCAGCACATATTCTCCTTCCAGCACCAAAAGGTATCACCTCAAAATCAGTTCCCTTAATATCAACATCATACTTCTCCCCACCGGGGAGAAACCTTTCCGGCTTGAACTCCAATGGGTTGGACCATTCTTTAGGATCACGCGATATCGCCCAAACATTAACCAACAGAGTTGCACCTTTAGGGATATGATAGTTGAAGATTTCACAGCTCTCATTTGCAACGCGTGGGAGTGAAAGAGGCGTCGATGGATGAAGTCGAAATGTTTCCTTCACCACAGCCTCTAAGTAAGGAAGATGAGCCAAGTCCATTTCAGTGACCAACCTGTCTCGACCCACAACAGCGTCCAACTCCTTTTGAACAGAAACCATAAGTCTAGGATTTTTTATCAGCTCGGCAATAGCCCACTCTGTCGTGCTTGATGATGTGTCTGTTCCAGCTGCAAACATGTTCTATAGACCAGATATATTAATTATTAAATCCATATAATCGAAAGTATTGAAAACAATACATGAATCAATTGTCTACATACCAAGAGTAAAGCTTTGATTTCGGTATCATTAACTTTGTCTCCATCCTCATCATCTTTTTCTTTCAGTGACAGTAACGTACTCAACAAGTCATTATGCTTCTCACTCTTGGAAACCTTGTGATCCTCAATGATGCTGGTTAAAAATGTATCAAACCTTTTGTGTAATTTCTTCATCTTGCCTTGCACACCTTGAAGATCCAACCACTCTAAAGCAGGAACAAAATCACCAACATTGAAAACTCCAGCCAATACCATAAGCTCAACAACCATAGACTTAAACTCATCAGCCCTAGGATCACAACCACTATTGCCGTCGTTAAATACGCGTCGTCCTATCATTACTCTTGCCAATGCGTTGGTTGTGCATACATTTAGCAGTTGTCCTAAGTTTGCTGCTTTGGATCCAGAACTTGCCAAATTGCGGATTAATCTTGCTACCTCTTCCTGCATTTATGTGACAGAATTAATTAGTTCAAACTTAAGTTCATCATTTCTAGGGAGTTTAGTTCATTTTCACTACATTGATAAAAAAAAAAAATGCATTTTATTGTTTAACAATTATATTTAAATTTTTGTAACTGGAAATTTAAAGTGAATTTGAGGTTTAAATTTTTATTTTATAATTTAATTAATAATACTAAGTTTAATTCCGAAACGTCCAATTTGATTTTGATTGAACGTTTTTAATTTGATGAATGCATAGCAAGTTTTTTCTTATAAAAAAGCATTATTTGTTGTTTATCTTCAAGACAGAATATAATATTATTCATCTTTTAAAATAATGAAACGTGTATAGATAGTTTTCAAAACGATGACTTTTATTTGGACTTTTCGAAGATAATAGATTAAGGACTAAGACTTCTTCACTTGAAAGTAAATATTTTCATTTAAAACACACACTAAGAAAAAAATAATGGTTGGTGTCAAAAAGAAAATGAAAAATAATGGTTGGTGGAGGTTTTAAAAAAGAGTTAAGTAACATCTTGGAAGGGTAGTTAGCGTGGTCAGAGGTAAGAAAATAAATATTATAAAATTATTTTTTAAAATATTATAAGTTTTTTTATATTTTTTTTTTAAATTGAAACATTAGGTTTATTATCTTATACAATAAACAAACAGTATTCAAGACTAACATATTTAAAATTAATTTTTTTTAAAAAAATAGTATTTCAAAAATGATTTTTATGAAAATCTATTTGAAATAGTTTTAGAATTAAGTGATTTTTTTTGAAATTTTGATATCAAAAAAAGTTTCAATAAAAAGATGAAATACATAAATTAATATTTTAAAAATAAATATTTAAACAAAATTTTCATTTGAAACTTTAATAAAAAATTTCTTTATAATTTTTTTACACAAAATTATATAACACTATAAAAATCATTTTAAAAAATAAATCAAAACAAGCCCAATGTACAGCATATATTTTGGTTTATGTTAAGTTGAATTATTTCCAAAAATGTACCAGCAGTCAATAAATTTATGGATGTACATGTTTTTTTGCATTGGTTTAAAGTTTTTTTTAGTTGGAAATAATTACTATATACATAAAAATGAATGTAAAAGATATTCATTTTTATTCAGGCAGATACAAACTACATGGTGAAGAGGAATCCAACATTCCCTAAAAAAGCAAAGATGCCAGGAAAAGACAATCTGAGAATAAAAAAGAAAAACTGAACAAATATAGTCATAACTCAAAACAAACATAGAGGAGAGAAAAGTAAACTATCTCTACAAGCATAATAATTACCGAATTTAATGCATGTACATCTCATTTTTAAAAGTTTACCTACCATTTTCTGTGTTTCAATGTGCTTAAAGATAATATCAAAATGATTTTTTTTATAGTGTATTAAAAGATCTTTCGAAAAATCTGTATTAGAATGAAAAATTTGAAAATTATTCCAATTTTTTTAATCAGGTTTCCTTTCATATATTAATAATAAAATAATATATTAATAGAAAAGTGAAAACCACCAAAATAAACAAATTAGAAAGAATTCAACAAAATAAACAAATGGCAATATTGCTTCCAGCAGAACAACAAGACATACAAAAACAGACAGGAGAAGCATCCAAGCAGATCAACCCGCAATGATAATTGAACTTAATATACTTTATTTAGAGAGATTCATCTTATCTTATCAACTCTCTCAACGATAAGTTTTTTGATAATAACTGTAAGAAAAAGTATTGGTAATAAGGATCTCCCGTATATTACAATATTTAATAATATTTAATTATAAGTATTCTTCGGTATGAGCAATTTTTGTATGGACACGACCCTAAATTCACATTCTTAGGCACAACCAATAAAAAAGAGTCTTTTTTAAATTTATTTTAATTTTAATTTTGGTTTTAATTGGATTCATGGTGGTTAAAATTATGAAGGAATGAGAAAAATTCTGTAATTTATTTTTTTAATTAATTAAAATTCTGTCATTGGTTGTGTGTAAAACAATTTCCTACGTGTCAGAAGTACAAAAGTGGAGAGATAGAAATAAGTTTTTCACCGGTCTGTGCCATCTACGTACTGTTGGGGGTAAAGTGGTAGGTACCGGGGCTTTGAAAATAACGATATTGTTATAAAGACGACGAAAATAACTTCACGTGAAAACGAAAGGAAAAAAGATCCAAACCTGCCGAATGTGGCTAAAATCATCCAAAGCCTTAGAAGAAAACATGTGCACATACGATATTTTCCTCAACAAACGCCACCGTGGGCCATAGGGAGCAAAGACAAGATCTTGATAATTATACGCCATGTATTTAGCGCCGGAGTTAGGTGGCCGGCTAGAAAAATTAGCATCATGAACCTTTAAGAACTGCTCCGCCACGGAGGCGGAAGCGGCGACTATCACGTCGACGAATCCCAAACGGAGGTGCATGAGAGGGCCGTGTTTGAGAGCTAAGGCGGCAAGGGCGTGGTGGGGGACTGGGCCCATGTGAGGTAAGTTTCCGACGATCGGCCATGGTTTAGGCCCAGGTGGAAGACGTGAGGAAGGCTTTGAAATGAGGTTTAAGAGCTTGTAAATGAGAATCGATGCAGCAATTGTGACAAAGATAATGATCCATGGAGACATGCTTGTTTTGTGTTTGTGGTTTTGTCTATGTGAGTGCAATTTTGTCTAAAACATATTGTGGAATGGCATGGAGTTTAAAATGGCATGAATTTGCTAAATTGCTAATGCTATGAGATGAACCCTTGTGTGATGATTCTAGAGTGTATGCATTTTTATAGTGCCACACACAGCACAACCTAATTGTTAATATATAGAAAGAGAGGGATATAGGACGGGTTTGGCATGTGTTTACTTATGGTTATTATAATTCAATATATATGAATTGGACAGATATGCTATTTGATTTATTATATGGACAGCTAGTGTAAATATATAATTACTTTATTTAAACTTATTTTGGAAAATTTCACAAAATTCACAATATATTAATGATAAGAACATTGCACTAAAAACAAAAGTCCAATTAAGGGAAGGTCAACAAAACAAAACTAAAAAAGAAAAAGAAGGAAAAAACAAACCTAATCACACAAGGAGTCTAAATCATCTCCATTTTCTAAAAAAATTGACATCAACATTTCTTTGTCTAATTGAATGACAAGTGGCATAAAATAATATCAATGGTTAAGATTTTTATTAATATTTTATGTTTAATAAATAAAATCTATATCAATATTAGAGAGAAAAAAAACATTTTACATAATGCTGAAATAGTTTTGGTGAGAAATATTTTCGGAAATGTTAGAGGAACAAACTCACAACAATGACATCTTCTTCAAGCATATTAATCAAAATCACACCAGTCAGAAACCACTTATTATTGGTAGCATCTATTGGGTTATATCGTCGTCGCGGTCTCGTGTTGTGTAGATGTTTGAGTTTAATGCAAATGGAAGAGCGATAAATAACAGTGAACATGGCGCCTCATTCTCATTCTATAAAGTTATTTTTTTTAAATGTTCCTCTGTTAATTCATATACAAAAGTATATTGAATTTATATATTTAACACATTGAATCTATTTTTGTCATCAGAATCCCCTAATGAGTTATTAAATTCAACTCTTAACGGTGTGGTTCAATGGGTCAACAATATCCATGAAAGTATTTTGTCAAATAGTGAAGAGAATTTAGTTGATCATGCACCACACTTGGAAATGGAGTTTTAATCGGAGGCGGTCGCCTATGAATTTTATAATGAGTATAGTAGGAGAATTGGATTTGGTATTCGTCGAGAATATGGTAATAAAAGCAAAATAGATGGAATTCTAACTTCAATAAGGTTCTCGTGCTTTAAAGAGGGAAAATGGGACATTGACAAACGAGAGCACTCGACAAAACAAGCTAGAGCAGAAACTAGAACCAGATGTAAATCACATATGGTTATTTCACTTGATAGAAAATTTGGAAAATACAAGGTTGTTGACTTTGTATCTGAACATAATCACCCTTTTCAACCACCGGGATATGTTCATATGATTCTCTCTCCTCGACGCATTTATGAGATACAAGCATCACAAATTATGTTGGCTGATGCATCAGGACTAAAACCAAAAGATTTTCACGAGTATGTGTCAAAGCAAGTTGGAGGAATAAATATTGTTGGTAATACAATACAAGACCATAAGAATTACCTTCGAACTAAAAGAAATCATCCATTAAGATATGGTGAAGTGGGTGCATTGTTGATGTATTTCAAGGGACAAAGTGAAAATCATTCATTATGGAATCTATCATAATCTGGTTGTATCTAGAGTAGGAACCTATGAAACTCAGTATTTTGTGTCTGAAGATCCGTCAAATCTGGAAATCTACATTGGGTAAAGGTTATAGATCCTTAGGGCATGCATCGTTAAGGCCATTGAAGTGGATGCACATGTGCCATTTATTTGATGCCTTCCTTACTAAGACAATGTTAGCCATCCATGATGGATATTTTACCTCTATTATGGAACCTACCCTTTCCAGCTTCTGTATTTCCTCATCAATAATTGTTATTTTCCCCTCGCCAACCTTGTGCTTCCTTTGAGATCTTGGCTTCACAGTGGGATCATTAGTGAGACGATGACATACCACTATGATATATATTCCTAGCATATACGAAGGTGCCTATGCAAATAAGTCGATGTTCCTCTTAAGCATAGTGACCATATCATCTTCTTTCGATTCAGACAGGGAGATGCCCATTTTGGTGGTCCAAGGTGTAACACCTCAATTTAGAATTGTTTTAATTATGTGTTTATTTATGAATAATTATGTGATTTATTTTGTTGATGAGATTATTGGTGATGGTGTAAGACCTTGGGTTAGAAAATATATTAGAATATTTAAATAATAGTTTATGTTGTTAGTAATTAAAATAATAAGGAAAATAAAATAAATTAGGATGTGTAAAGATTTTAAGTGCATTGAGGTAATTGCATGAGAATAGGTGAAGAAAGATGAGGAAAAACATAGTAGGGGTCTAGTGATACTAGAAAAGAGGAAAAATAGGGGAAAAGGATCTTTTTTAGGGTACGTGAAAAGTTGAGAGCAGGGAGAAAGAGGCTAGGGCTAAAGGAATCAAGGGAGCATCCATCCATAGTGAGATTAGAAACAATTCCTATAGATAATCTAAGGTAAGTGTGGGTAATGGTTCTCAATTATGATTGATATGAGAGAAGGGTAGATGTAGGGTTTTAGTTCTTTTGATTGATATTTGTTTGTGATGAACATTGATGAACATACAAAATCATTAATCTTGATGTTGTGTGCATATGTGGTATTTATGAAATTTTTGATGAAGTTGCTGGTGTAAATTAGTTGTTGATTTATGTATTTCATGAACCATAATTGATTTGACATGAATGGATGAATTGGCGAATAAATTGATTTCACGACATGATGGATGAAATTAGGATGTTAAAATAGTAGAAAATTTGAGTTATTGTGATATGAATTTGTGGGATAAGTTAGTGGTATGTAAATTGGTGTTTAAATGATTAAAAACTGAGTTTTCATCCTAAAACAACCAGTGGCAGAGCCAGAAATTTTAGAGAGCCTGGGCTAAAATTTCACACCCTGTATTTATTAATTTTACACCTTGTTTCTACTATCTTTGTCTTTGATTTTGTCTGAAAATTTTGTTCAAAAATTTTACACTCTATTTTTATTAATTTTGTCTAAAATTACTAATTTTGCCTATAATATTGTCTAAAAATTGACTATTAGTATGGGGAGTATACGACGAAAGAAGGGGTTGAGCCCGGGCGCATGCCCGGGCTTGCTGGGCTATAGCTCCACCCATGAAAACAACAGTATATGTCGACCTGAACGAGATATGTGTCGACACATAGCCTTTAGAAAAAGTTATTTTGAAAACATTGACTCATGTGTTGATACATTAAGGCTAGATGTGTCGACACATGTAAACAAACGCTACATGCTTCAAAAAATTTACATTCCATTTTTATTAATTTTGCCCTTAATTTTGTCTAAAAATTACTAATTTTGCCTATAATATTGTCTAAAAATTGACTATTAGTGTGGGGAGTATACAACGAAAGAAGGGGTTGAGCCCGGGCGCATGCCCGGGCTTGCTGGGCTATAGCTCCGCCCATGAAAACAACAGTATATGTCGACCTGAACGGGATATGTGTCGACACAAAGCCTTTAGAAAAAGTTATTTTGAAAACATTGACTCATGTGTTTATACATTAAGGCTAGATGTGTCGACACATGCAAACAAATGCTACATGCTTTAAAACGAGAGTACATGTGTTGACCTGTAACATGTATGTGTCGACACATTGATAACGCAAAATTATATCATTTATTCGACTTGACTCGCGTGTATTTTAGTATCGTTTTTATTTATTTATGTCATATTATGCTGGTATTTTATTGTATTTCAGGTATATGCTAGAAAAGAAGCTAAATGTGAAAAAGAACAAGAAACTTGCAAGAAATGAGAAGAATAAAGAAAAAAAATAGAAAAACCTACTTTTGGCCTATGGCCCCCACCATAAAAGGTGTTGGCAGTAAATTAAAAGTGTGGCCCTTGCCACGGTAGTGTGACCCTTGCCACAGAAGTGTGGCCCCCGCCACAAAAATGAAATTTAGCAGTTTCAAATTCAAATTCAGTTTCTGATTTCTCTCCACGCCGGGTCTTCCGCTTTTGGCTCCACCAAGTCCACCTTCTCCTGATTTTTCTCCACGATGAATTAGATAATTAGGTCTTCAAAAGAGGTTATATAAAGGATTTTTAGGAGACACATTGGGGGGAGATTTGTCCACAAAAGTATTGCTCATAGTTTTAGGCAGAAATCACTTTGAAAAAGTGGTAGTTTCTCACATCGGGGAACTACCGCACCATTATTTTTAGGCCTACAATATATGGAATTTTGGATCGCAATCTTGCCGACATTATTTCAAACTTTTTTCAAGTTTCAAGATTTATTTCGTTCGTAGTTTATTTCGTCTGCTTTACTTCCAGGTTTATTTATTTGCAATTATTTCAGTTTCTTGTTCTTATAATATTGTTTTATCATTACAAATCTAATTATGCCTATGTTCATGGTTAATAATTATAATTTCATGTTTGTTTCCGTAAGTATGTCCGGTTAAATTATTTTGAGTCCAGTATGTGAGGATCGTCGTTTCCGATGGAACTTGGTAACACAGTTGACTTAAATCTTTATTTGAGAATTATGTTTTGGTCTTTGTTTTTAAACTAAATTTAAATAGCCTTGTCACGAGAGTGAAAGGTTAGATAACATGATTTTGCCACGAGAGTGGGAAATTACCTAAGGTTTGAGCCGATACTGCAAGAGCGTGGGGGTCGAACCGGATACTAAAAATAGGACATTGATTGCTAAACACAGCAAGAGCTCTTTAGGGATCAATTAGAACTTGTTTAGTTTTCAAAACGTGTTCCTTGATTTAAGTGGGCGAGCAAGAGCAAAATCCTATATTAAGGAGCGTGACTTTATTCAAAACCACGAGAGTGTGAAATTTAGTCTTTAAGCTAATGTTTTCTACTAAATATATTTTCTACACGTAATACACATTCTGGTCTCTCTTTTCTTATATTCATCTTAATCTTTATTTTATTTCAGTTTTAGTTATTAGTTTCCCTTTAATCCAATTATTCATTAGCCTTGACATTGTCTCTATGGGTTCAACAATCTTTTATATTACTTCGATATTTCCGTGCACTTGTAGACGCATCATACATGCACCTAGAATTTGCCCAGAAATACTATTTTTCCAACATGGTTTTGATCACAACTTTTTAACCGTATATCCAAATGACGTGCCGTTTGAAGCCTTAGAAAGCTAATACACAAATATATAACATGATATAGATAGGTGTATTATTTGAGTATTATTTCTATGTATAATTTGTTTGTGAAGTTGATTTTTATATGTTCCATTAATGAGTTATAGCCCTCTTGAGATAAGGTTGTGTTATAATGACTGGTTATGATGATAAAGTTTGATGTTGTTGTTTTGGTGCTAATGTTGATTTGGTTTGTTGGCTGCATTTTGGTAAAATAATAAGTTCAACAAGATGTTCGACAAGATGTCGTGACATGTTGCTACAACAGTACAACCTGTGTTGTTTCTATTTCTAGAAGATTTGTTTCTATTGTTCCAGAAGATTTGTTTTGTCATCTGTGGGTCAAGCAGCACATTGAAGATTGGATTCATTAAAGATTTGTTTCAAGCTGAAGAGATAACATAATATCTGATTTGTTGATTGGATGTCAAAACCTTTTGCCTTGTATTTGAAAATTTGATTAGATATGATTGGATCTTATTTGATTTGCATAAGGTTATAGCTAGATTTAATATCCAAGCCCAAGTGTTGCACTGGCATATAAAAGGAGGAGTCTAAACCTAAAAATATTACGAAGCGGGGAATAAGGATTAGTATCTTTTAGAGTTTCGTGTGCTCTTTGTATTTGTGTATGTCACTCATGTTGTTGTTATCACTGAGGTGATTGTGGAAGTAAGAGAGGGTTCTCATATCTAGGACCTAGGTATAAATTGCATAAGGTTTTGATTATGCGATAAGTTGTAAACTAAGGTTGTTTAACTTTGAACTAATATTATGATAGTGGATTTTCTTCCTGGCTTGGATGCCCCCATAGTAAGCGAGTTTCACCAAACTGGGTTAACAATTGATTATGTCTTTTACCTTCTCCAATTTACTCATGCATAATTCATAATTGTTGTAAATTACTGTGTCAGTATATGATGTCTTAACATCTGTCTTGACATTCTGTTTTGGTGTTGGGACATCAGTATTGACATCTATTTTAAAGTGTCAGAATTACGTGATTATATGTGATCCTTGTCACCGAAGTTGTATATGAGTTACTTATGATGTTTGGGGGTGTGAGTTTATGATGTGTTGACGTTGTTGACTTGTTACTTATAATTGTTGCAACTATTCTATCTTATGTCCTTTATAATTTATTATGATTATTCACCCCTTTTGTTTGAATGTTGCCTCTATGTGGATAACGCGCAGATACTCAGGAGTAGATTTTGTGGAAGTAAGTGGAAGCTAACCGTTTGAGCTCGCCTTTAGTTTATCATTTTATTTAGTGGAATTATGCTCTGATCATGTAACATCGGGTTGGTGCGAACATTCAGTTTCCAAAACTATTATGTTATTATGTTAGATGTCAAATCCTATTTAATTTTTCAAGACAATCTAAGATGTTTGCTGGAAAGATGCAAACCTTTTAATTATGTTATAAAAGAGGTTATTATGAGACTAAAAGTCTTGAGTCAATCTATGTTATTTAAAGTATGATTCTGCTGCAATATTTTCAGATGTGTTTTGATGTCGTGTAAACATCATAAAAGTGAAGGTTTGAAATTAATAACATGTTTTGTTGTAACCAGAGATATGGAGCAGGATATATGTTTTTTTGACGTGTGACACCCTTGTGGTTGTGATTATTAGTTAAAATAATTGCTAATAACACGTGAGGTATAGAAGGGTGTTACACAAGAGGCTAATTTGGACCTCTTTCAAGTATTCTATTGGGGGTAAGCTTTTCATTCCATGTTCCCAATCTAGGGACCCAACTTCTACATCACGTCACGTGGGTCTAGATGAGGGGCGGCGCCCAGGGCGACATTTTCCCTCCTTGTTTCCATATTTCTTTGATAGCATTCTGGGAGATTTCCTGGTTCCCCTTGACTGCACCGAACCACCCATCAAGTAATGGATATTTGAGACTTAAAAGAAGGATGGATAGGACTGCCCCTAATAAGCTTATGGTTGGTCTTCACAGGATGACGTTGTAAGGAGACAAGGCATTTACCACTAGATATTTCACTTCAAATCGTCATGGCGCTTACCTCTAAGTCGAGCATCGTTTTCAGTGTTATGTGGCTCTTTACCTGTACCTATTCGGCTGAAAGGCCAACCATAGAACCTTGGAAGGCTCTGGTGTTATTAGGGTTGAGTTTGAGCCTCTAGAAGGCGCTTTAAAACAAGAGATTTGGTAAGCTACCAGGTCGATCAACACCTACTTCACATCCCAATTGTCATACTGAACTGTGACGACATGGGGTCATTGTTGTGGAGAAGAATGGTAACACCTTCTTCATTCGAGAAGGTGATTTTGGATTCTCGTTCTTTTCCCAAGATTCTGACAACATTAACAGGTATAACGTTTGGTGTAAAAACTTGCCGGGTGTACTTTCTCTAGGAGGAACTAAATTTTTCTCCACCAACGAAACCTCCAGCGATAGTGTCGACGATAATATATTGGAGCTTTACTTAAGCATCCTCATGAAAAATTGGTGAAAACAACAATGAGTAAGGAGGAGTTTAACCCATGTTAGTTTTATCGAGCCCCGTGATAAACGTCAATTGTACTTGCTAAAAGTACATTACGTGGAAACCTCTAGTGATTGAGGGGTGTCAGAGGTTTTAAGGTACATTGTAGGTTTGAGAGCTAGCTCACGTAGGAGGTGAGAAACACTATATACGTGGTTTTCTATGTGAGAATCAGACTGGCCCTCTCAACTTCAATGTTGAGGTATTTATAATGGTGCAAAGTCTGTATCCCAGACCCCTTGAAAATAGTAACCATCATTGAGGGGATGCTGGAGTTGACAATTACTCCCCTGTTATTTTAGAAAACGTGGTTGAATGACTCCTTCCATACCATGACTGAATAAGGACATGTCATTTTCTAACTTTCCCACCACAAGAGATCCTTCCTAGAAGTCGACGACATATTTAATAAAGAGGCGACACATCTAGAAAACAGACGCTCGAATTAGGAAATAGGTGACCAGAAAGGCATTATGGTTGAGATGTTGAGTCTCTTGCCTCTACTCCGCCCATGGGTTAGGATCACGTGACACCAAATTGTCAAAGTTAAGAATATGATATATATGATAATAAGTTGGGTTAATACCTATTTTCCTCTGCCATATAGGCGTCTTTTGAAAAATCCCCCTACAAAAAAAAAGAATTGCATGAATTACCCCAACTTTTAAAAATATTTGTCTTTGACCCTTAGTCAGGACACATCACTTAAAATGATGATGTGTCATCTTTTTATTATTATTTTTAATTCAGAAAATATGTCACATGTATTAATGGCCTCTTGGAATGTCCATATTGCCCTTCTAAATAAAATAACACAAACCCAATTTCTGTTTATTCACTTTCGTGTTTATTTTAGACCCTAACTATTAGGGTTCTTCATTACCGTTTGAAATATCCCAATCCATATTGCTCTTTTGTCTTCGCTTTACTTTTCGTTTCGACCTGCGACGAGTTTTAGCTTCTATTGTTTCAAAAGGTAAGATTTGTATAATTATCTATGATGTTTTTCATTTCGTACGAGTTGAATGTTGCATGTTTATTTTTTGCGATAATGAATGTCTTACAATATGTGTATTTGCAGAAATGGGGGTTTTTACAGTCATATTTCACCGTGGGGGAAACATTGTGTAAGACAATCACACATTTTACAGTGGAGATAGTGAAACCATTGTACAAGGGAAAGACTCTGATAAGTGGAGTTTTTTTAAGCTGTTAGTTTGGTTAAAGATTGGGGTTATGAAAGCTTTAGGCTTTGGAGGAAGATTCCACTATGGGCGAAGTGTTTACCCATTTTGTTAATGATGAACAAGCTGTAGAAATTGCTAATCACAATATGTCTAACAATGTTGATGGCCATATATGGGTAGAACATGGTGTTCAAGACATGATGACCAAGGTATTGAACCCTGATTTTGATAAATTTAGTGACTTTAGTGAAATTGATAGTGCTGATGATGATTATGATGGAGGCATGATATTCGATGATAGTGAAGAAGAAAGGGCAGTTGAAGTAGAAGAGGAATAATTTGAGGAAGTGGAAGTAGAAATACCACTTAATGGTAATAGGGTTGAGGTTAATGGTAAGTCTATGAAATACAAGGTTATAGCATCCAAGAATCCCAATAAGAACAAGACTGTAATCAAGGGGTCCAAAGTGAAAGTTTTGGTTCCTAAAAGTGTGTTGGGATCTAGTTCACAGAGGAATGCAAATAAATTTGAAAGCAGAGATGTGGACTATGATAGTGAGGAAATGGTTAGCTTAGATCATGATGAAAGTGGGAATCCATTGCAAGGATAATGACTCAGTAGTTAGAAGTATTAATGAGATTGACTCTGTTATTTTGTTAATCACATAATGTGCCATATTTTGTTAAGCACGTAATTTTCCATCTTTTGTTATGACATTAGTTGTCATATTTTGTTAAGCACTTAATGTGTCATTTTGTAACCTGTTATGTAAGGCCAACTTTATTAGCTTCTAAGTTTGGATGTGATGGAATTCAAATCTCTATTTACCTTTGTTATGGCCAAGGTTTATTTGTAATATTAGTTCAAATTCTAATATGTTAAGCAAAAGATTTATGACAGTCTACAATTGCTTTATGACAAATACATGTTGCATTATGATATTGTTTATGACAATCTACAATTGGTTTGGTTTAAATCAAAGCTTATTCTTTATGATCTTATGGAAGACACATAATGCACAATTTGGTGTAGTTATATAACACAATTTATAAAACATTTCCAAACATGCTAACCTTATTACAACAAACTCAAAAGCTTCATTAATTCAACAAGAAATGCATTACACTTGTATAACAAACACAATGACGAGATCCATTAAAATAGTAGTTGATACATTGAACATATAAAATTGTGTGTTACATGAAACTATGCTCTATCTGTTACATGAACCAAGAAGAAAGAAAAGGCATGTAGCAATAACTACAACAATCATAAAATCCATCTTCTTCCTTAAGTCGTCAACATTTTTCTTCATTTCTTCCATCTTCTTGGTAAAATCTTTCTCCAATTTACCCATCAAATCTACGACTTCTTCGTCCAAGTCTATTAGGACTCTTTCACCGAAAAGCTCGTCATCCCAATGGAATAAGTTACTATCATCTTCTTTACCCTAAAACCTACACTTCTAGTACTTTCTCCCAGGATTTTCCATAGATTTTGACATATTATGACCACATTTAGGAGTTATTTGGCCGTTCGAAGAAATACTTGAATTAGAACACACTGGGAAATTACTTATTATGAGTAATAGTTTATGACTTTATATATATATATATATATATATATATATATATATATATATATATGGGACGTATCAAATGAGAACTTTAGCTATTATGAGAACTGAAAACTTTTAATAATAATGGTACGATTTAAAATCAATGCTCAGATTTGCATTAATGTGATATGTATTTAAATCAGAATCTATCTATTAATTATTGTCTCTTAAATTTTAAGTGAAATCCGAGACATTAATTTTAAATCGTACGATCATTATTAAAAGTTCTCAGTACTCATAATAACTAAAGTTCTCATTTGATACGTCCCATATATATATATATATATATATATATATATATATATATATATATATATATATATATATATATATATATATATATATATAGGGGACGTATCAAATGAGAACTTTAGCTATAATGAGAACTGAGAACTTTTAATAATAACCATACGATTTAAAATCAATGCTCAAATATTCATTTATGTGATATGTATTTAAACCAGAATCTATCTATTACTCCCTCCGTTCCTTTTTAAGTGTCGTTTTAGGAAAAAACTCTTCAACCAAGATAGTGGATTATTAGAGTTACTTTTTCTATTATACCCTTATTTATTTTTCTCTTTCCAACTAAATTCAATCATACACTCTCTTTTTCCAATAACTAATTGAAAATTTTGAGGTGGAGTTATTGAGAAAATAAGGGTATAAATGACAAATTATAACATTAAATTATAAAACGGCACTTAAATAGGAACAAAAAAATTCTTCTAAAACGACACTTAAAAAGGAACGGAGGGAGTAATTATTATCTCTCAAAATATGAATGAAATCTAAGACATTAATTTTAAATCGTATGGTTATTATTAAAAGTTCTCAGTTCTCATTTGATACGTCCTCTATACATACATATATATATATATATATATATATATATACTAGTGAATATACCCGTGCGAGGCACGGTATAAAAATCTTATGCTAAAAAATATTTTATAACTTCTTATAATCTATAAATAAACTATGATAACATTAAAAATTGTCTTTGCTAATAGTAGTACACATAAAAATTGTATTAAAACTTATATAAGATTCATTTGGTATCATTCTATCACTATTAAATTATTTGGGTCAAAAAATCCTAGACATTTTAAAGTGTATTCAGAGTCTTATATTAAATTAAATATATAAGTGTGGTAATCACCATTTAAAAAACTTATAGAAATCAAGTGAAAACAGTTTATAGAAATAAGTTATTTCAGTAAACTATTTTGAACTGTCTTATATGTTTGCTTATAAGTCATATAAGTTTTGAATTTAGTTAGCCCAACCAAAATATTTAACATTTAAATTGGACACTATATATGGACAAAAGTTACTTTAAATGTAATAATTTAGCTATTTATAAAAGAAACTATATATGCAACATACTTGTTAAAAAAACTCTAGCGGATAGTAGTCAATCTCAAGTTAATGAAAGATGTGTAAATATTGATAGTTACATAGACTTATAGCTTAAAGGAATACCAACTAAAAAATGTATTTGTTTCAGTTTTATATCAACACAATATTTAACCTCAACCAAATAATAAAAATAGAAATGATTCTGTAAATTTTTAGGGTTATGGATAGTTGTAAGCCCTTAATGAGTTCCAATGTTTTCCTTCCCCAATCTCTTCTAAACCCCTCATGAAATCCACCACGTACACATATTAAAGTCAATTCTCATCCTTTGATGCATGTAACTAAGAGGATAGTTGAAATGGTGTTTTGATCTTGTTTGGACTACTTCAAAACCTGCAAGTGATGTTGACATTTGAAAGAAAAATGCAAAATATTAAGGAAACAAATTTTAAATTCATGAAAGTCATTTTTTAAGCAATCTGTATAGTACATGACATCAATATTTGATTACAAATAATTGGTTGGAATACTATATAACCAAATGACATTGCTTGCAACCTAACATAAATTAAAATTCAAATCTTGTTTATTGTAGAATTAATTGGATGAGCAAATAGTATTTTTTTCTGCTAAATATTTTTGGTGTAGAAGCACCAATGTAAAATCAACTTTGAGGGGCTAAAAAAATTTATTCCGTTCAGTTCAAAAGCATTTGAAAATGTAATGCAAATAACACAAATATAAAAGCATTTAAATGCATCTAGAAACCAGAATTTCTCTTAAATGTAGAGACATGAAGAAACTTTTTCTTAAGCATCTTAGTCATGAAAATTGGAAAAAGCCAGACTTTAACTCAAGTAATGTAATAAGGACAAAATAAACTCACAAATCACTCATTCAAAAATCTCTTCATTCAGTTTTTCTAACTCACACAAAGGTCTTTAACTCAGTACAAAAAAAATGAAAATATTGTTTAACTAATTTTTAAGCAAAACAAAGTTAAAAATTCATTCCTGAACTTTTTCTAACACACACAATCAGTCATAAACTCATAAAAACTTCAAAAACAAACTCAAACTGAAAGAAAGAAGGATAAGTTATTTGGACGATGAAGCATTCAGTCAGCAATCAAGTCACGCAAACTTAACAACTCATGTGAACTAAAAAAAGAATTACTTATGCATACTACACACTACGGCTTATTGACACACACAAAATGACTTAAAACATATATTACATTAAAGGAATATGGGGGTTGAGGAAAATACCTTTGCCTCTTCTATGCTTTGAAGTTAAAACGAAAATCAAAGGAGGAAATCGGCTTTAGCAATTGAATGAATGAATGAGAGTTTTGAAAGGAAACACAAGCTGCATAGCATAAGCTTTATTCAAAGGAAACAAAAGAAAGAAATACATGCTTAAAAGTGAGAAGATGCTATAAAACAATTGAATTTACCTTATCGTGAGTGTGCATTCTAATACCATCGAGAAAACGGAAAAATAATAATAAAAGATTTTGATCAAAAAGGAAGAAGATAAGTCACACTGAAGTCTGAACCACTATACAACTCACTGTGGTTTTCAATGCTTCACCGCTGGGAAATAACAAAGACCATCGAGAAAACGACATCATCACCACTGTTCAGATCGACACGAAATTCAGGCACCATCGCGAGATCCATTGTGCAACCACTCCGACATCGCTGCCTCTTCTGCATCCGAGCACCGACAACCCCATCTGTGAGGTAATCTTTGCAATTTGTTTAATTTTTGTTGTTGGGTGTTGAAATTGTGTGAGATTTTGTTTCAATTTTCCTTTTTGTTGTTTAATGAGAGAGAGAGGATGTAGTTTAAATGAGAAAAGGAGAGAGTACGATGGAGATAGAATGCATATGTGATTTGCTGTAACTTGTTTAATTGGTTTAGTTATATTTGTTTTAATTGTTGTGTTGAAAATACAAAGAAATACAAATGGGTTTGTGTTGGAAAAAGAGAAAAAATTTGAAAATTTACTTGTTGTTGTTGATTGGTGGAAGGAAAAGGTGAACAAAGTCTTCAATAAATAATAATAACCAGAAATTAATGAAATAATTAATTAAATATTAAAAAAAACATAACGCTAATTATAGTAATATTTCCATTAATAGTATTTTTTAAAATAGCAAGAGCTCTATTTTTTTGACAAATGGCAAACTTGCCATAAAACTCCTTTTGCTTTATTATATTTTATGATATATATATATATATATATATATATATATATATATAGAGGATGGATATATATATTCCAAGAGTAAGTTATTATAACTTACTCCACATCTTGACCATCTATTCTTTTCAATCTAATGGTTAAAAATAATAAGTAATTAAATATGGAGAGAGAAAACTAGTACTACTTATTATTTTTAACCACTGAATTGAAAAGAATTAATGGTAATGTGGAGTATATATATATATATATATATATATATATATATATATATATATATATATATATATATATATATATATGGAACTTATCAAGTGAGAGCATTTTATAATGAAAGATGAGAGGAACAAATAGCAATCATTGGATTCATCAAGAGAGAGAAATTAATAGCCACATTAATGTATTAACATTCTCTCTCTTGATGAATCCAAATGTTGATATTTATTCCTCTTATATATATATATATATATATATATATATATATATATATATATATATATATAGGGAGCGTATCCAGGTGAGAACTGATATCTATTGTGAGAAACGAGAACTATCAATATCAATCGTCAGATTTAATTGACGCCTAAGATTTAAAACACCCATTTCAAAAACAACATACTGAATTATTTTCAATTATATTCAATATTTAATTTAAATATTCTATAAAAAGAAACTCTTACCATAAATATTCTTATTTTTTAATAAATCATTATTAAAATATTTTTTTATAAACATAGTTAATATTTAGTTAGAATATTAGAAGTATAAAATATAACTCAAATGTATTTAATATTTGTATTTAAAATTAAAATTTACTAAACTTTAAATATTTTTCAATACTAAAAGAAGAATTCAAAAATACAAATCATAAAAATAGAATTAATTTTTTTGTTTTGTTTCTATTTTTAATATTAGGAAGATAAGTAAATAGTTTATGCTTCCATTATTAAAATTATGTCATTTAATTTTTTTAAATACAACTCTTATATATTCTAGTATTGTATCTCGCATTTTAGATAATTATATTTTTTCACAATTTATTTTGGGTAAATAAATTGTTGACTTAATTTTAAAGCCGAACATGACATACAATTTTTTAATATCAATATAAAAAAGATTATTAAGTAAAAAATTTAATACTAATTACATAGTTCATTCTTTAAATTATCAAAAATTAAAAATAATAAAATAATTTGATTTCAAAAGTAATTTTAAAGAAATTTATTCTACAAAATAAATTATGGAAATATATACTACGATATATAAAATTCAAATTACAATGAGAAAGTAGTTTTTTTTAATTAAATTAATTATCTCATAGTTAAAATTTTTAGATAAACACAAATGATATAATTTTTTAAAAAAAATATGTTTTACTAGAAAGAGTATTAAATACTTTATACTTCTAACTATTTTAAATTAATATAATTTTGGCCTTTTAAAAATGTATAAAAATTAATAATATAATTTTTCTGATTTTTTTATTTTTAAATTCTTCTTTTAGTATTAAAAAGTATTTAAAGTCTAAAAAATTTTATATTTAAATAAAAATACTGAATACGTTTGATACTTATAATTTTCTAACGAAATATTAAACATATTTATAAAAAATATTTTAATGATAATTTAATAAAAAAATAAGAATATTTATGGTAAGAATTTCTCTTTATAGAATATTTAAATGTTGAGCATAATAGAAAATAATTCAGTATGTTGTTCTTGATATGGAATTTTTAAATCTTAGGCGTCAATTAAATCTGACGATTGATATTGATAGTTCTCGTTTCTCACAATACATATTAGTTCTCACCGGATACGCTCCGTATATATATATATATATATATATATATATATATATATATATATACCAAATGAGAACTTTAGTTATTATGAGAACTGAGAACTTTTAATAATAATCGTAATCGTATGGTCATTATTAAAAGTTTTGAGTTCTCATAATAACTAAAGTTCTCATTTAATACGTCATATATATATATATATATATATATATATATATATATATATATATATATATATATATATATATATATATATATATATATATATATATATCAGGGCCGGCCTTGGGCCTGGACAAGCAGACCCACAGCCCAGGGCCTCAAAAAAAAATGGCTTCAATTATGGGTGATGTGGTTAATAAATTATAATACTGATAACATAAATTATATAATTATCAGCGAAATAAAGAATAACTTAATGTTAATGGCCCAGCGGTTAAGCTCTAGCTTTGAAAGTATAATGTCATCACATCAAATCTCAGCTCTCTCAATATTTTTAACTATCACTTTTTTTACACACAATTAATACTTCATTCATTGCAAGTACGAAAATATACTTTCATTCTCAAATTTTAATTATAGAATAATTTTTATATAATTAATTAATATTTTAAGTCAAATTTTATTTTAATAGTTATTTATTATAACCTTTATAATTTTAGTGATTATTATTAAAAACTCTTAATTCTCATAATAACCAAAGTTCTCATTTGATATCTCCCCTATATATATCTTCTTGACTTGAGGTTATAACTTATATATTGTACTGCAAGATGTAGTGTATACGCACAAAATGAAAAGTGGTAGGATGGAGTCAAATGAAAAGAACAAACCAGCAAATCCCTGTCAAAATTTAAATTATTATCGGCTGAAGAAGCTGGAACGTGGCTGTTATTATTGAGTGATAGAATAAGACAATTCGTGAGGTAGGTAAAATGTATGATACTTAGTTGCAAAAGTTGGACGGATCAGACTAATTTACGTGGTCAATTTCACGTACAAAATAAGTAGCTCCTTGGTTCCTATTTACATGGACTATATGGTTGGATGGGTACCTAACAATACTTACTTTTTTTTATACTCTCTATGTTTCTTATAGTAATGTAATATTATATCCAGTCTTATTTATATGAGATAATTTATTTTTTAAATTAATTGAATAATAAATACACACAATTATGAAGATATAAATGCACACAATTATGAAGATCAATCATTTGATATGTTTGACATTTACTCAAGGGATAGATATTTTGTACAGTAACAAATATTTATTTTTTTTATAAGCAAATCGACTAGATATCAAACTCAAGTGGTTAAGTAATTAAGTATGTAACATTCATGTCACACTATGTTGATGTGCTTATATGAATTTATTAAGTCAATTGTAAACTAGATTACCAATTAAGTAAATATATAAGTTTATTTTACACCTAAAAATAAATTAGCAAGCATTTAACTTAGTATTGTATACATCATTCCAATTGAATGCAAAATAGTCAAATATTTTCTTAGTTTGCTATACGAATGTCGTAGAAATGTAAGAAATAGTCAAAATTTATAGGACTTTATAATTGGGCAATTTATTTGGGAAACAAAAATTTAAATAACAATGTTTAAAAAAATAATTACCAAAAAAATAAGTTTTTCAGAAAATTTACCAAAATATCTAGGTTTTGCGGGACCCCTGGAGTATGCGCAAACCATTCGGCACATTGGTATACTATGTTACTCAATTAGCCAATTCATTTAGCGTATGAGTGTAATAGGAATAGGAAAAGAAAAAAATATATCCACATAGGCGCCAAACCATCTGGCGCATACACCTAATTTTGTACCAATGCGCCAATTTATTTGGCGCATACTCCAGGGGGTCCTGCGAAACCTAGACACTTTGGTAAATTTTTTGAAAAACTTGTTTTTTTGGTAATTTTTTTTTAAAACCTTGTTATTTAAATTGTTTTTTCATTTATTTGTGCTCTATATCTATAGAACCACTAGTTAAAATCAAAGAATCACATTCTAAAGAAGTTACACATGCATGGATTAGGGATGGCGAAAAATATCGAGAAATGAAAAAATCAAACCCAAATGTGGGGTATCAATGTATCATCAATCATGTACCAATTCACACATCACCTGTGTAAATAGTCGAGTTAAGCAAATGCAACAACATTTTGGTTAATAAGACTAGTTTCTACCTATAAATTCCAAACTTCTGAATTTTTCAATACACAAACTATTTTACACATTTTTATCATTTTATTTTTCTGTCTTTATCTTACATTTTATGTGTTTCTTTTTTTTTTGTTTGATAGTTCAAACACCTTAAAATATTGTATTCTTTGGACTACAAATATAATTCATGGTTTATTAACCATGACTATATTGTTTAATAGTCCAAGCTCATGATTATTTGGATAGTTCATGGTTCATTCAAATAATCATGAATTGTCCAAGTTTATACCTATCAGAATTAGCAACAAAAGCAGTTTGGATAAAGCATGTCAGATAATCACGCTCCCCCTAAATAGTTGCATATATAGCAAACAACTATAAGGACAACAACCAAAGATTACTCTTCCTAAGCAGTAGTACAATCATATCAACATGTCAAGACATTTGACATGATAACTGTAACACCCCGAATATTTAGACTTAATTATTTAAATTAAGGGCAATGCTAACGAGTGCCCTAGGGGCACTGGTTAAAAGTTTAAAATGATATATTTTGTTTATTAAATATTTGTATTAAATGTAAAGAAAATTAAAATAATTGACTTTTCTAAGAAATAAAAGGTATGTTTTTCTTGAAAATACTTGTATTCAATGCATTGGAAGTTTAAATTATTGATTCAATTAAATAATATTTTCTATATTTGGAATCCTTAACCAGTGCCCCTGGGGCACTCGTTAGCATGACCCTTAAATTAATATTTAATGTTTTGATGTGATTATATGAGTCACGATGAATTATCGACGTGATTATGTAACGTGTGGTGTTTATGTTGATGTGTGCGGGGTAGTGGAATTAAGGAGCTAATTAGAATAATAATATAAAATAGTCTAACTTGCATTATTATTATTTAAATAAAATAAAAGATATTGCGAAGTAAGTTAGTAAGGACAAATTATGAAGTATATAATAAGGGTCCTAAGGCTAACTAGGTAAAAAGAGAAAAAAAAAAAGATAGAGGATTTCATTATCATAGAATTTCTGGAGAAACGTGAAAAGAGGAGAGAGTTTGGGCAAGAAGGTAGAAAGATTGAATCAACCGTAAAATTGGGGAAGAAGATCAATCTAGCCAACAACCTAAGGTAAAGGGGTTATTTTAGTTACTATATTTGATTTAAGGGGTTGATAATTGTATGTTGAGATTTTGTGATGTTCTTGATGATTTGATGAACCATGTTGACTGTTTGTTTGGTTTGTATGATTAACATGATGTACGATGTTGATGATTCTTGTATTGGTGAATCATAACATGATCTAGAGTCAAATCCACCATGTTTATGGATTTAAAGGTTTAGGGTTTGATGATGATTCTTGAGTTATGATGAACAATTATGCTTTTGATGTTTGTAATGAATTATGCATGCTAGAACTAGGATAATAGACCTTAAATCGCAGAAAATTAATGATTAAAACCTGTTTTTGGGCAAACGTTTGGGACTGGTGTGATTCTGGTCGCGCAGGATTTTCTGCAGAATTACATAGCCCTCTTAGCGCGCTTTTGAAAATAAAAAGAGAGTCGAGTCAATAGGTATCACATTTAGCGCGGTACAGGGGGCGCTTAACGCATATTCCTGGGATGAAATTTCATATTATCGAAAAATGATTTCAGAACAAGGAAGCTTATATTTTAGTCTATTTTCTGGAATTTACTATACTTGATTGTGATGAATGTCGTTGTTCTTATTGATAACATGATTAATTGATGTTGTGTGCGGAGTTGACCAGAGTGTTTGTGAAGTTTGCGTGGTTGTATAATGATATGAATTCGGTGAATAAACGAATGATGACACCATTTTGACTAGCCATGGTCGTTGATTTTGTGACAATTGAGCATCATACATTCATAGCATATTTGTAGGACGATAGTCCAGTGATGTTTGTATGCCCATTGGTGTAGTGATGACCCTTAATCCTATTGAGTGGATTGAGTGCAATTTTGTGATGTGCTCCGATTTCAAGCGGGAATCGATTTTATGGTGGAGATCTTTGGAGAATGATGACTGATTCATCAGTGAAGTGTTTGTACCACATGCATGAGTCTATTGTTGCATTGCATTTGTCGTGACATTGTATAGAACGATGCTTGATTATCTGTGATGTGAATGACTTAAGTGATAATTGTGATTGAATCATATGATGATGTTAAGAATAGACGATGATGTGCAGGTGCGAGTAAGTATGCAAATTATGAAGGATACGTTGTATCGGTATATGTGTAATTGATTATTTGTATACAACTACTGTATTGATTCCGTATAGTATAATTGATTATTTGTATATAACTAATATTTTGAAATAGATAGAGTAATAATTAAATGCTATTGAATATTTTTTTACAAAAGAATGTTATTAAATATATTAATAAATAAATGAAAAAGAAATTGAAGGCCCTAAGCCTTTGCCTAGCTCGTCTAGCCCTTAGGCCGATATTGTTAGACGTGCACGTGATTGTGATGTGGCATGCCGCGTCACATCAATTTGATGTTTCACTATAAAAATGCGATAGATTAGAGAGGTTACACTCCATTGATGTTGTGAATTATTGGTATTATTGATATGAGGCATTATTTGATTAAATGGTTGTTTAATAGTATTAAATATATTGGAGTATTATAAGACAATATTGGATGGGCTTGTATTGTGTTGGTTGAAGTAAGAGTGGGAGGTGTGAATATTAGGCCCAATGAAATAATAGTATTATTTGGTTAAAGTTGAATAAAAGAAAATAATAGGTTTTGGCAGCAGAAGAGAAAATAAGGGTTTGTGGAAAAGAGAAAGATACGTGGAGTTGCAGAGAAGAGGTTCCGAAAATTGACCATGGAAAGTTGCAGAAAGTGAGAACAGGCAAATGGTTGAAAGCTATGGCAAAACTAGGATTTGATTGGAGAATTATAGAGCGGCGTCCAATCCAAGGTAAGGGTGAGATTCTAACTCTATAATCGGATATATGATGGATGATATGCGGGTATTAGATTTATATGAAATTGCTTCTTTGTGTGAAGATTTTGCCATGAATTAATCTATGTTTTGTTTTCATAATGATATTAAAAACTGTGAATTTGTTGTGTTGCTGATAATTTGGTTGTTCTGCGAATCGGTTGACTATTATGAATGTTTAGATGTCTACTGCCATGGATCGATGATATGTTGTGTTGGTAATAAATGTAAGATGAGGAACTGATAATAAGAATTGTTGGAAAAATAATGAAGGAATTATGAAGAGAGAAGAAGATGGACATAGGTGGCAGGGGCCACCAAAATAAGGGACAGGGGCCACACGATGTGGGGTGGGCACCCCATTAGGAACGAATAAGGAGGGTGGGCGCCCCATAAGTTAAGATGGGGGCCATGAAGCTGGGATGGCCGCCCTAGCTTGGAAATATGAGGGTGTGGGCGCCTTGTATTCGTAAGGTGGGGGCCATGCATTTTGTTTTCATTCTTAGTATTATATATAACAGAGTTTAGTAGTTTTAATAGGCATTGTCTAATATAATTTTTTTAGGAGTAACAATTGAAGTGAAAGGTATAATTAAATTACGAAGTGTAAGTATATATTATATAATTGTTGAAAACAATAATAGGAAGCAAGTAGCAGTATATTTGACAGAAATTGTAGTAGCAGTGGATTTAGAGAACCTTCAGTAGCGGGCTTAGTAGTAAGTAGTAGAAGTAATTGTTAGTTTAAAAGCTAATGAATCAACAAGATTTATTAATTGACATAATATAATAGTATATTATATGTAGCAGAAAATATTTAGTAGCAGGAGGTAATAAGCTATAATTGAGGTTGAGCTGGTATCTAAATAGCGGAAACTTTTTAGTAGCAGTGTTGTATTAATTTGACGGTGAACTAGCAGAAGCATGGTGGTTTTTATGATATCAGTACATAGCCGAAAACATTAGTATTTTAGCCGAAGATTAATTTACCAGTTTTAGCCCAAAACTGTCCGAATAATTATGTGGTTTGTTCAGAGCAAATTTTTGGTTGATTCGTTGTATTGTGTCTTTGTTGAAAATGTAAATTTGCAGGTGATGTTGTATCTGCTTGGGTTGCCTCTATTTATTGGAAAAATATAAGTTGCAGGATTATGGCCAATTTTGATAAGTTGTTGTGTTTGTTGTTGGATTATTATCGTTGTTGTTGTGATATTCATAATTGTGTCGCATACATCACATATTAAGTTGGAGCTAATGCTAGGTAAGTTGGCCTGGATTGACAAATTAAGTTGAAGGCTTATGCCTTGTTGATGCCTCTATTAATTGTCAGTTTTAAGTTGGGAGTTCTGCTCCAATGGTACCACATGCATGTGCATTGTAAAAGTCATATTTTGTGTCGCATAGTTAAGTTTTTGTTGTGCTGTTAAATTGTGTTGATCTATGTTGTCTGAAAGTTGTGAAGTGGTGGTTGCATATAATCTGATCTAATATATTGTTTATCATAAACTCAATTATATTGTTCGATATCTCACCCCTTCTGTTTGAATGTTATCCTCTATTGGTAACGTGTAGGTAATCCAAGTTGAAGACTGTTTACCTTCGTTAGTTGAGTCGGTGTTGTCGCTCTGATACGTAGCACTCGGGGGGATGAACGCTTGTGTTCTATTGTTGTTATTACTTCAATTTTTGAATTTTAAGTTGATGTTGTTGAGTATTCGTTGAGTTGAAGTTGTTTTTCAGTGAATAAAGATATTAAGTGTTTTAAAAGTTGAATGTTGAGAATTTCGCTGCTTATTAATAAAAAGTTGTTTTGTTTTTCAAAGGTTAAATTATGTTGTTATCGGTTCATCCGAGTTAAGTGTTATGTATTTGATTTACATGTGATTGATTGTCATTGTTTTTAAGTTGAAAGTGTAACATCTCATATTTTGTTGCAAATTTTATAACTCTGATTTTTATATTATTCGCCGGGTAGAAATGGAGTGTTACAATAGTGGTATTAGAGCATCCCCGATGAGGCATGGAGCATCATGAAAGCACAGTCGTGGTCCACATTCGCAGAGGCATCCGACACCATGTCACCACAGCGATACCTCTTCTTCGGCACCAGGTCGGTCCCTGGAGTGTCACGATCAAGATTAATAACCGGGGATGACGTCCCGATAGTGTCGGCTGTATGGTCCGAAGGAGGATCAAAGCGGGTCTATTTATTGGCTTTGGTCCTCTTGACGTCATGCGCAAGCTTCATCAACTTCTCGTCGGTGGTTGACATGTTATCTGCAAAGAAAAGTAGAAAGTCAGCTCAAACACATAAACATGGGCGCTGGATGAAACACGCTCGAACAAAATACCTAGGAGAGCATTAGACTCCTTGACTGTTTTACACGCGAGAAAAGCCTTCGTATTGATGGCCCGAGCTTCCCACACGAACTCTCCATTTTCATCAACTATCGGCGCCCGCGCTGTCGTAACCTACTGAGCGGGGCTAAATCCCTCCACGTATCTACACAAAGTCGCATACGACGCCTTATCCTAATCGTCCAACTCCTCGCCCTCAAAAGAGTAATCTCGAGGATTGTTGGTAAAATGCCCTTTCCGCCAGCGAAGTGGAAATAATGATACCATTCGGGTCTAAACCTACCCGTTATCATCGAGGAGTGTTTGACCCTTGTCATAAGTATCTGTCACCAGTCTCAAAAAAATGTATAAGCTCTCTCATTGTCCAGGCGAATGAGGTAATACTTGTCCTTGAAATCCTTTACGAAGTCCTTGAACAACCTTTACTCAACATTTTCAAAGGAGAACCAACTATCCCCCCCTCGGCGGAATGTCATTGGATCTTGAAACAACGGAAGAATAATGTAACTATATCCCCGACTCCGAGATAACCGCATACGATCTCAAACGCCCGCATGAAAGCGATGGCGTTCAGATGAAGCTGAGAAGGTGCCAATCCAAGGTGCGCAAACACGGCGATTAAGAAATTGGTGAACAGAAGACGAAGCCCAATGTCCTTAAAGATATACGCATACATAGGAAAACGGTCGTTATCGAAGGTGGAACAAATCCTCCCAGTCTCTATCGGGAAAGAAACCACCCAATTCCTTCGGCTATCCGGCACCCTATCTTCGACTATCCTAAAAGCCCTGGCCAGGGAATCCACATAATGTGAGGCAATCCCCCGCGGCTCCTTGGCAACCCAATATAGGACCGGATCCGTCACCGAGTCGACCAAAGAAACATCCTCCTCAGATTCAGACGACCTTAGTCTCTCTTCGTGGGCGGCCATGTCACCTGAAAGCAAAGGTAAATAGTGAATTCAACGTTGTATCAAATACATCCTTCCACCAAAAGTCAAGTGAAAGTGTAGAGCAAGGGACGCCAGTGGCCTCCGACCAAACCCTTATTCAACTGCCCGAAGGGAAATCAAACGCGGACACAATATACTCGGATCCATTCAAAAACATCCTTGGTAACTCACGAGCGAACGTATGAAGTTGGCGAACGAGTTACGAATCTCTCGGGCCAAAAGATGAATTCGCCTAGCAAAAAGATGAATTCA